>NC_081186.1:17541524-17808531 GCF_029867415.1 Vicia villosa | reverse complement strand
GTAATGTACGCTCGAAGAATGTCAACTCAGACTGATAATCAACAATTGCTCACTCATTATTTTCAAGACAGCCTAACTGGTGCTGCACTCAAATGGTACATGAACTTGGACAGTTCAGAGATTCGTACTTTTCGAGACCTCGGAGAGGCCTTCGTCAAACAGTATAAGTACAATCTGGATATGGCTCCCGACAGAGATCAACTCCGGGCCATGACTAAAAAGGATAGAGAAAGCTTCAAGGAATACGCTCAGAGATGGCGTGAAGTTGCTGCTCAAATTTGTCCACCACTTGAAGAGAAAGAAATGACAAAAATCTATCTCAAAACTTTAAGTCCATTTTACTACGGACGAATGGTTGCAAGTGCACCAAGTGACTTTACCGAGATGGTAAACATGGGTGTGCGTTTAGAAGAAGCAGTTCGAGAAGGACGCTTGAACAAAGAACCAGAATCTTCTGTTGGTCCAAGGAAGTATGGAAGTTCTTTCCAGAAGAAAAAGGATCAAGATGTCAGCAATGTCTTGCACAAAATCAAGAAGAAATTCCAACCTCAAGTTGCAACAATAACTCCGGTTGTTAACTCAGCGCCAGCTTATCAACCTCAGGTCTCGCAACAACAAATTCAACAAAGGTCGCAGCAACCTCAGCAGCAGGTTCGACCTCCAAATTACAACAATCGGGCTCCAAGGTATCCTGCCTTTGACCCCGTACCAATGCCGTATGCAGAATTGTTTCCAACATTACTGGCAAAAGGACTCATTCAGACAAGGAGTCCTCCAAATCCTACAAACAGTTCCTCACCATGGTATAAGGCTGACCAATCTTGTCCCTATCATCAGGGGGCACCAGGTCACAATATTGAGAACTGTTTATCTTTCAAGATTGACATCCAGCGATTAGTGAAAAGCGGAATGCTATCCTTCAAAGATACTAATCCAAACGTCCAAGCAAATCCTTTGCCGCAGCATAAAGAAGCTTCAGTAAATCTGATAGATCAACACCCCAATGTCATTCAAATCTACGACATTCGTCAGATAGGGGAAAATCTTGTCAGGATGCACGCTAAACAAGCTGGGTACGGTCATGTACCACCTCACAACTACTTCACATGTGAAATTTGTCCAAAGAATAATCAAGGATGTGCCATAGTTCAAGCTGCATTACAAGAACAAATGGACTTGGGATGGATTCAACATATCCGAGTCAGAACTGAACATGACATCAACATGGTTCAAGGATGTCCAGGAGAATACAAAATCTACAAAGTTGAAGACCTTGAAGGATCGGTAGTCAGGTTCCACAAAACTTTAAATGGACTTGCCTACTTTGGAACAGATTTCCACGCTTACAGTAGATGCAAAATCTGTCGAAGAAATTCACGAGGATGTTTGCGGGTTCGCAACGACATTCAAAAGCTGATGGATGACAATACCATTACTGTTCTTGCCAACAGAGAAGATGATGAAGTCTTTACCGTATCTCCTCAAATTAATCAAGATGAACCTATGCAAGTTAAGTATGATAGCAGGAAGACAGCAGTCGCACCACTAGTCATCTACTTACCAGGTCCTGTACCGTATGAGTCCAGCAAGGCTATACCATACAAGTACAACACTACATTCATTGAAAATGGTAAGGAAATACCATTACCGTCTGTTGTCAACATTGCTGATGTTAGTCGAGTCACCAGAAGTGGACGAGTCTTCAACAGAACAACAGAAAATGTGGAGAAACCTTCGGAGGAAGTACCACATAGGCAAGACAATCATCCGACCAATGTTGTTCAAGCGAAAGAAAATGATGAGATCTTGAAGTTAATCCAGAGGAGTGAATACAACATTGTAGACCAATTACTACATACTCCGTCTAGGATTTCTGTTCTTTCCCTGCTATTGAGTTCTGAAGCTCATAGGGAAGCTCTATAGAAAGTTTTGGAACAAGCTTTCGTAACATCATTGCCAACATCTCCGCCGGAACTAACCTAAGTTTCTGTGACGAAGATCTTCCTGAAGAAGGAGTGGACCACAATCTTCCACTTCACATCTCAGTTGGCTGCATGAGTAATACACTCACAGGAGTCCTAATAGACAATGGATCCTCTCTCAACGTCATGCCTAAATCAACATTATCAAGATTATCTTTCGAAGATTACCCTCTAAGAAAAAGTCATGTCATCGTCAAAGCATTTGATGGATCAAGAAAGTCAGTTTTTGGAGAGGTAGATCTTCCCATAACTATTGGACCTCAGACGTTCAAAATCACTTTCCAGATTATGAACATTCCAGCACAATACAGTTGTTTGCTAGGTCGCCCATGGATTCATGAGGCTGGGGCAATTAATTCAACACTTCATCCGAAACTGAAGTTCATAAGAAATGACAAATTGGTAACCGTATGTGGAGAACGAGCTCTGATCGTCAGCAACCTGTCATCATTCTCCGACATAGAACCAAAAGAAGTTGTTGGAACTAAATTCCAAGCACTTTCCTTGGACAAAGGAAAGGAGAAAGCAGCATCTATCTCTTCATACAGAGATGCAATCCAAGTTGTAAAGGATGGCACTACCAGTGGTTGGGGGCACATTAATATTCCTACCAACAACAAGAACAGAACAGGAATTGGATTCTTTCCGACATCATCAAAAGCTATCCCAGGGATTGAGGTAGTTCTCCCTATTCAAGAAACTTTCTGCAGTGGAGGTTTTCTTCAACCTGTTCAACAAACAGTCAATACCATCGGTACGGAAAACACCGATGAAGAGGAATGGTTATCCTATCTTAACAGAGCAGGATATATCTCCCTACCAGAGTCTGATCCACCTTGTTGTTATCCGACTAAAGGATCTGAAAGTAAGACTCAACCAAGCAGGGATGAAGTTATTGACAGCTTCGCCACCAGAAGTCATGGTTCATCAGAAGAAGTTCCTCCTATCCCCGAAGAGACTTGGGATACATTAGGAGAACCAAGCGGAAAATTCGACTACATGGTGAAATACTCCGCTCCTGAAAGTTCAAGAATCTCTCTTGAAGATATTGTTCCAACTGGATGGAACATTGATTATGAGTACCTCTCTCAGCCAAAAGAGATGTATAACCCTTGCTATTCATCATCATCTACTGGTGAAATCATCATTGAGGATTATATCCCCAAGTCACCTTCCGAGGCTACGGATCTAGAGTTCACATATCTAGTCAATGCCATCTTGGGAGAAGAGCAAGACCAAAATACAGAAGAGGATGATCTCGAAAGTGTCTACGACAACGAGTCTCTCCATTCGGAAGATTGGAAGTTTCCTCAAAAGAAAAACCGACATACTCCACTTGGAAATGGGTATGCTCACACCGCTCAGTCTGCTGAAGTAGAAGAAGATCGTCTGAGTGTTGCAAAGACAGTGGTTGGTAAATCAAGACCTACCACAGGCCAGCTTAAGCCTAAGGTTCCAGATTACTTAGTGCACAATGGGGTTCGCCACTACTGGACAGCTGTTGAAGTTTCAACTGTTGTTCGCACTCCTAAGTAGGAACTTTCACCGTTATTTTGTCCTCTCACCATAGCCCAGGGTGAAGAGATGTTTCATAGGGCTTTGCATTTTACTATTTCTTAGGAAAATGTCCCTCTTTGCTTCGCCCAAAGCAATAGAGTTTTGTTTTATAGGGTCTTTGTTTCAAGAAATGACTGTCCATAAATAAAAATGTCATTATGTTCCTTCGTTTAGTTTTCCCTTTTCTTTTTTCGGAAATTGGTAATCCTAAAAAACACCCTTAAAAAACATCAAATATTCCATTAACTGCATACACCGAGTCTTCCCTCGTTGTCTAAATAAAACTTATCACACATATGCAGATTAATCATAAAATACCCCGTTGAAACGTGCGACCGTATGACTTCTCCAAGCTTTGAGTTTCCTGTATTCGAGGCAGAGGAAGAAGAAGACGAAGAAATATCAAAGGAAATTTCCCGGTTACTTCAACAAAAGGAAGAGGCCATTCAGCCATACAATAAGCCTCTAGAGATCATTAACCTTGGTTACGATGGAAACAGAAAAGAGGTTAAGATTGGAGCTTCGCTTAGTTCAGAGATCAGAGAGAGTTTGATACAGCTGCTCAAAGAATTCTCAGATGTCTTCGCTTGGTCTTATCAAGATATGCCAGGGTTGGATACCAGTATAGTGGAGCATCACTTGCCATTAAAAGCAGAATGCCCTCCGGTCAAGCAAAAATTAAGAAGAACCCATCCGGAGATGGCCATGAAAATCAAAGAGGAAGTTCAAAAGCAGATCAACGCAGGTTTCCTCGTCACTTCAGAATACCCTCAGTGGTTAGCTAACATTGTTCCCGTTCCTAAGAAAGACGGAAAAGTCCGCATGTGCGTCGACTACAGAGATTTGAACAAAGCTAGCCCTAAGGATGATTTTCCTTTACCACATATTGATATGTTGGTAGACAGTACAGCAAAATCCAAAGTTTTCTCGTTCATGGACGGATTTTCAGGATACAACCAAATCAAAATGGCACCTGAAGACATGGAAAAAATAGCTTTCATCACCCCCTGGGGCACGTTCTGCTATCGTGTTATGCCTTTTGGACTGAAGAACGCAGGGGCAACTTATCAAAGGGCCATGACTACGCTTTTCCACGACATGATGCATAAGGAAGTGGAAGTCTATGTGGACGACATGATTGCCAAATCAGAAAATGAAGAAGATCACATACAGAATCTGACAAAGTTATTTCAACGCTTACGGAAGTTTCAGCTTCGCCTGAACCCCAACAAGTGTACCTTTGGTGTCTACTCAGGAAAACTCCTTGGTTTCATTGTCAGCAAACGAGGAATTGAAGTAGATCCAGACAAAGTCAAGGCAATTCAAGAAATGCCTTCGCCCAGAACCGAGAAACAAGTTAGAGGATTTCTTGGACGTCTGAATTACATCTCGAGATTCATATATCTCATGACTGCAACTTGCGCTCCTATTTTCAAACTTCTATGGAAAAATCAAAGTTGCGTCTGGACAGACGATTGTCAGAAAGCGTTCGACAACATTAAGGAATATCTGCTCGAACCACCCATCTTGTCTCCTCCAGTGGAAGGAAGACCTTTGATAATGTACTTAACCGTCTTAGAAGACTCCATGGGTTGTGTCCTTGGACAGCAAGACGAGACAAAGAGAAAGAGCATGCCATCTACTACCTGAGCAAGAAATTCACTGACTGTGAATCCCGCTACTCCATGCTCGAGAAGACGTGTTGTGCTTTGGCCTGGGCTGCCAAGCGTCTCCGCCAGTACATGATTCGACATACTACTTGTTTGATCTCTCATATGGATCCAATCAAGTACATCTTTGAGAAGCCTGCTTTAACCGGGAGAATTGCCTGTTGGCAGATGTTGTTATCAGAATACGACATTGAGTATCACGCACAGAAAGCCGTGAAAGGAAGCATTCTAGCTGAGCACCTGGCTCACCACCCACTCAATGGTCATGAATCAACCAGTTTCGACTTTCCGGACGAGGACGTCATGTACCTCAAGATGAAAGATTACGACGAGCCACTACCAGACGAAGGACCTGAGATAGGATCCCAGTGGGGCTTAATCTTTGACGGAGCTGTCAATGCTTATGGACGAGGAATTGGGGCAATCATTGTTACACCTCAGGGTACCCATATTCCATTTACTGCCAGATTAACTTTCAAATGCACAAACAATGAGGCCGAATATGAAGCTTGCATCATGGGTCTCGAAGAAGCCATGGATCTAAGAATCAAACACTTGGATGTATACGGAGATTCTGCTTTGGTCATCAATCAAATCAAAGGAGAATGGGAAACACGCCAACCAGGGCTAATTCCTTACAAAGACTACGCGAGAAGATTGTTACCATTCTTCGACAGGGTAGATTTTCATCACATTCCTCATGAAGAAAACAATTTGGCTGATGCATTAGCCACACTCTCTTCCATGATTAGGATAAATCATTGGAATGGCATTCCTCGGATCGATGTTATGCGCCTGGATAGGCCCGCTCATGTGCTCACAGTAGAAGCAATCATCGACGACAAACCGTGGTATCACGACATCAAGAACTTTCTTCAAAAGCAAGAGTACCCTCTCGGGGCGTCAAAGAAAGATAGAAAGACTTTGAGAAAGTTAGCTTGTAGATTCTTCCTGAATGAAGATGTTCTGTACAAGAGAAACTTCGACATGATTCTGCTCAGATGCGTTGACAGAAAAGAAGCAGAAATACTCATGAGAGAAATACATGAAGGTTCCTTTGGTACTCACACCAATGGACATACCATGACAAGGAAAATACTGAGAGCAGGATATTATTGGCTGACAATGGAGTCAGATTGCTACCAGTACGCAAAGAGGTGTCACAAATGCCAGATCTACGCCGATAGAATTCATGTGCCACCATCTCTTCTCAACATACTCTCTTCCCCTTGGCCTTTCTCCATGTGGGGAATCGACATGATTGGAATGATCGAACCAAAAGCGTCCAACGGACATCGCTTCATCTTGGTAGCCATAGACTATTTCACCAAATGGGTTGAAGCAGCTTCATATGCAAACGTTACAAGACAAGTTGTCGTCAGGTTTATCAAGAATCACATCATCTATCGCTACGGCGTTCCTAGCAAGATAATCACTGACAATGGGTCAAATTTGAATAACAAAATGATGAAGGAGCTTTGTGAAGAATTCAAGATCGAACATCACAACTCATCTCCTTACAGACCAAAGATGAATGGAGCTGTAGAAGCAGCTAACAAAAACATCAAGAAAATCATTCAGAAGATGGTCATCACTTACAAAGATTGGCATGAAATGCTCCCGTATGCTCTTCATGGTTACCGTACATCAGTACGTACTTCGACTGGAGCAACTCCTTTCTCCCTTGTATATGGCATGGAGGCAGTCCTACCTATAGAGGTTGAGATTCCATCAATGAGAGTTTTGATGGAGGCAAAATTAACAGAAGCCGAGTGGTGTCAAAGCAGATTCGATGAATTGAACTTAATCGAAGAAAAGCGCATGACAGCTTTATGCCACGGACAGCTATATCAACAAAGAATGAAGAAAGCTTTCGACAAAAAGGTTCGACCTCGCACAATCAAAGAAGGCGACCTTGTACTAAAAAAGATTCAATCTTTTCTCACAGATTCGAGAGGGAAATGGACTCCCAATTATGACGGCCCCTACGTGGTCAAGAGAGCTTTCTCAGGAGGAGCCTTAATACTCACGACTATGGATGGAGAAGAATTCACCCGTCCTGTGAACGTCGACGCAGTCAAGAAATACTTCGCCTAAATAAACAAAAGAACAGCTCGCTAAGTTGAAAACTCGCAAAGAGCGACTTAGGCAAAAAAGAGCGTCTCGGTGAATCGAAAACCCGAAAGGGCGATTCAGGCAAAAGTTAGAGACATAAAAAATTTTTTATTCAATCCCGGTAGACTTAAAACCCGAAAGGGGTAGTTTACGCAAAAGTTAGGGATATATGGCAAGTAACTGTGTCCAGGACAAACTTGATCATTCAAAATCCATAGCGGAGTATTCATCAGCAGCAGGTCATCTTCTATGAAGCACGAATACAGCGCAACTCGGAGTGGAAGGGAAAGATAACGGTCGTCACGTTTCATCGTAGCCCTTTTCCCGAAAATTACCAATTTCCAACTTTGTAAATACTCCATGGAATCAAGCATTTGGCTGATTACCATTCCATACATAATAATTTGAGCCTTGTGCTTTTCCTTTGCAATCTAGTCTTATTCAGTTTCTTGGAATGCATTTTAAGTTTAAACAGTCAATTTCTTGAAACAAATGTTTTCATAAAATAAAAATGAATTTACTTGCAAAAATAAAGGTGAAATTTCTTTCTAAGGTTTACAAACAATAGGAAGAATGCAAACAGTTGCTCCGAGAACGGTTGAGATTCCGGGAATCAAGTTTTCCCCATGAGGTCGCTTTGCGAACATCTCCCGATGACGGATCTTTACTTCAATTCATATTACTCATTTCGGACAGCGGACAACTGATAACCAGATATTCCCAACAGAGTTCGAACTACAAGAAGAGGACATCTTCTGATCAACAAGAATTCAAGTCGTATCTTAGGATTTTCCATCCGCGACAATTCTATTCACATTCACTTTACATTTTATCATTGTCATAATATTCATGCATACATTACATCATAATTGCATAGCCGAATCAGGCTTTGATCCTGTGAATGCCTAAGTCATTGAGGCATGAACTCAAGTTTCCCCTGCAAGTTCCGGAGAAACTTTTTCCTTCGAAACAACAGTTCATACACAAGGATCTCACCAAGAAAGTCAACAGATGGTAGTCTCCCTCAAAGAGATAGTTTGTTCACTTTTGGAATTCCTCAGCCGAGAATCTCCTGCAGAGCGACATTCGACAGTCTTCTTCAGATAAGATAGTCTGCTTCACATTTTGGAATTCCCTACAGGTTTGGTATTTCCCCAGCAAGGTCGAGAGGTGCCACTTCTTGTCAAAGAAAAATTCAGAATCTCCCAGCAGATCGACAAATGATTCCCCAGCGGAGTCAGCGAATGATAGTCTTCGTCAAGAAGATAGTTCAGATTCCCCAACAAAGTCAGCAAATGGCAGTCTCTTTCAGCAGAAGACAGTTTGCTCACTTTCTATCATAACAAAGTCAGCAAATGGCAGTCTCTTTCAGCAGAAGACAGTTTGCTCACTTTCTTTCATGACAGGGTCGACAAATGGCAGTCTCTCCCAGTAGAAGACAGTTTGCTCCCCTAGCAATTGGCAAATGGCAGTCTTTTCCCAAGAAAAGACAATTTGTCTGTTAAATACTCAAGAGATCGACAAATGGCAGTTTCTTCGAACAGTTTGTCTGTTTCTGGGATGTTTAACTCCCCACAGAGTCGATGAATGGCAGTTTTCCTCTTAGGAAAACAGTTCGTTGATTCCCCAGGCATCAGTTGACGAATGGCAGTTTTCACCCCGAAAACAGTTCGTCCGCCTTCAAACAAAGTCATTAGCCCCTCAAAAGATCATGAGGCCATATGACATTCTTTCAAAGACGTCAAGTCAAAAGGGAAGATGGTGAAGTTTCTTTACAACCGTCAAATGGCATCTTATCTCCAAGCGCTGATAAGAAGTTTGACGAGGAAACAAACCTTTGAAGTTTCTTTACAGCCGTCAAATGGCATCTTACCTCCAAGCGCTGGTAAGAAGTGTGACGAGGAAACAAACCTTTGAAGTTTCTTTACAGCCGTCAAATGGCATCTTACCTCCAAGCGCTGGTAAGAAGTTTGACGAGGAAACAAACCTTTGAAGTTTCTTTACAGCCGTCAAATGGCATCTTACCTCCAAGCGCTGGTAAGAAGTTTGACGAGGAAACAAACCTTTGAAGTTTCTTTACAGCCGTCAAATGGCATCTTACCTCCAAGCGCTGGTAAGAAGTTTGACGAGGAAACAAACCTTTGAAGTTTCTCTACAGCCGTCAAATGGCATCTTACCTCCAAGCGCTGGTAAGAAGTTTGATGAGGAAACAAACCTTTGGAAATTTTCTCTTTATCTGAGATATTGTCCAAATGCAACTGAGACCAGTTTCGAGATTTGGACATCCGGAACGAGAGGAGGTTGTTTACCTTTTTCTAAGTATCAACACTTAGTTAAAGAAGATGGATTGCGCATCCTACACTGCCATCCATTCGCCGGAGTCCACATCAAGTGTTTCTACAGGAGTTTGTCTCCTCATCCCCCGCCAAGTACGACAACGGGATCAAATCATGCAAAGATTTTATCATCTCAGAAGCGCCCAAAATTTGGGCATTCTTTGATATTTAAGTCTCTTTTACGCAGGAGAGATCGAGATCTCAATGTCTCTCCCTCCAGATAAAAGAAACTTAAACAGGGGCATCTGTCATACCCTAATTTTTGACCCCCCTGAGATGACATATCTTCAGGATTTTCATCAAGTCAAAGTAAGTACCCAGAGCAGTCTGACATTCAATCGAGGGTGTTCAAAGACAAGAAAACTCAGGCAAAGGATCAATTAATAGGAGGATTAGTCTCTAACACAATCATGAGACTCAAGAGATTCATTATTTCACCTATGATTGATTAGACACCCAGTCATCTAAGTACAGAATTACTCAGATCAACAGACCAGGGTTTGGAACCTTATCAAGGACTAAAATCAGGGAACACTTTTGTGAAACCCTAAAAAGCCCTAGGGGACCATTCAAAGACATCAATCATCTTCAAATAACTCATATGACAAGATCCACTGGACATTACACCTCAATTCAAAGTCTACAGTCATCATTGTCCTCTGGTCGACAATTAGGGTTTTTGACCTAACTCCCCAAGATAATTGACTTTTAATCAGGGCATGGATCTAAAACTCAAGACATGATCCAAGAGTCTCTATTACCTCAATATAATCCCTTTACATCATTCATTTAAGGAGAAGATCTTGTTTCTACACAAAAGTCCAAAATCTCACCTTATTTGGAAAAAGTCAACTATATGGGATCACCATTGACTTTTGAGATTTTTGGTCAAACCATGACTTTCAAGGATCAATATCATCAATATATGGATATTAAAGTCATTTGACCAAAGAAATTCAAAGAAATTCATCAAGGAGCAAAAAGTCGGGAATTAGGGTTTTTTAAGGCATGGTGAGAACTCAAAATTTCACCTACACAACTCAAAAAACTTCCAACATGAAAGTTGTAGATCTTGCAAAATAAAACAACATCTTACAAAGGAACTTTTTTCAAAAGATCAATCATTTAAGAGTTTTGGAAATTTTGGAGTTTTAGGTCATAAACACTTAGAAATTTTTTCTAAGTGTTTTAACCTAGTTTTCTTCCAACTTTGGCCTCATTTTTCACAAATTTGCCAAAGGATTCTGAAGAAACTCCAAACTAATGATTTGAAGTAGATGTTTAGGGCTTTCCAAATTGTGTTCAACCTTCTCCAAATTCATTTTGAGCTAAGAGTTATGCTTGTTCAAAGTTGGCCTCATGAAGTGAAATTATAGGTCATGTACAATTTGAAACTTTGCAATTTTGTGCATTTTGCTTCACTAAGTGATGCTACACGACCTCTAATACATCTGAAACCATACCACACATCCAAATTCATCATTGCATAAGGATTAGAGAAGATTCCCAAAAACAAAGGCATGTGATTATGTAATGATTGCATTTTTGAATTTATGGCAAATGATGAATCATCAAGGAATCTTGTTCTAAGCCAATTAGAACTCTCCTCTGAATCAGAAATGTTCCCTTGGATCATACAAGATCAATGGTTGGGGAAGCTAGCCCGAAAATGCATCATTGCATTTAGGATCTTTTCAAATTTTCTTCTTGGCTAAGAAACCAAAACTCTCTCATTAAGCAAGCTCACTCTCTCAATCAGTACTGAACCATTTACCTATAAATAGGGGAGCATACTTCAGTAGAAAAACACACCAAAGCAACTCAATTCCTTGCTTTCTCTTTCTCTTCTCATGCTTATTGTTTTTCAAAGTTCTTTGGCAAGAAGAATCGTTTTCTTCGAACCAGAGCTCATCTTTGGAAAGTAAGCATTCTAACATCTCAAGGGAGGTCATTTGAGGTGATCCAAGCACCTGGATCACTTCTGTAAGTGGAGGAACACCATTGTTGCTCTCACTTTGGAGTAGTTGCAGTTGGAGGTCTATAGTGCAATTCAGAAGGTTTCCAATCAAGCTAAGCATCCAGGCATGTTCCATAGGAGGTAGTGAAGCTGTTCAGATGGCTGCAGCTCATCTGTAACTCAAGAATCATCACCCTCCATGTTCACTTGAAGCTCAAATCGAGGGAGGTCCATAAAACAATTCAGGAGGATTGAGGTTACAACAAGCATTCAGTTAGCATCACTGAACCACAAGGAAGCTTTTGGGATCATTCATACAAGCCCAGGTGCTCTCTATCATCCTCACGACCTCCATTTTCAGAGGTAAGTTTCTGAACTCTACCTCTTTAATTTAAGCACTCTTTGTGATAAAGCTCGATTCTATCTTGTTAAGCATCATCAGAGGATTGAAAACCCTCTATCATCATTCATTTATCTTTCAGTATAGTCATTTAATTTGATTTTCAAAATTTAGGGTTCTTCACGATTTCTGGTAAATTAGTTAGATATAGTTGATATAAATTTATGTTAGTTACATATTTAGAATCGTGAGTGAATTTAGAATAAGTTTCATCTTTACATCTTTGCAAATGGTTGAGAAATGAGCAAGTTCATAAATTCAAAATCTGAGAACTTGAGGTTGAAGATGACAATGGTGGTGGCGCGCAAATTTCAAATCCAGGGTTGAGTTTATTTTATTTTGAATGATACCTGTTTCATAAACGACTAAAACGTGATAGCCCAGTGGTAAAGAGTGTTTGTGTGTTGCGCGTGCCCAAGGTCTGGGGTTCGAATCCCCCTCGCCCCAGACCTTTTGATTTTATTTTCTTTTTGCTTCTATACACTTGAATAACATATGAGTTGCAAAGGAGTCAGTTTACTATCACCATGTGCGCGCTGGCCCAGTGGTTTGGTTTTGGGTGTGTGACTTGGAGGGCGTGAGTTCAATCCCTCTAGGTGACAAAACCTTATTTTTTATCACTTTTCCCATTTGATTTCTTCACAACTTTACACAATTAATTAACCTATCAAATTAAATCATTTTCACTTCATTTTTCACACACTTGTTATTTAATATATCTATTTTATGAATAATCAAAAAAATCATAAAAATATTATTTATTTCATATATTTTTATTAGGTTTAAAATAGTATGTTTTAAGTGTTTTCTTAAATACTTTAAATGCATATATTCATTTTGTTTTAACCTAATTATTTTTGTGAATAAAGTTTATGATAAAACCCTAATTATTTAGGTCTTAATTAGGCATGGATCTTTTTTCTTTACCTTAATTAAGTTGACTTTCTGTCAATTTTCAGAACTGTTTTCAATCTCCGAATAAATCGAATAATTAAGGTTTTCAAACAACAAAACCTTATATTATTTCAAATCATTTTCAAAACTAATTTTACACCAGTACTATAAAGTACTGGGCCTCTAATAGAGTGTAAGTCCCAAACACCTTCTCTTCTTAGCTTGTTTTCAAAACTGTATTTTCAAAATCTTCTTTCTGTTTTCAAAACATTCTTCTGGTATTTGAAGGGCATTATTCCCGGTGAAACTCTTCAGATACCTATGTGACCTTTGTCCATCTTCACTTCTTCTGTTTTCAAAAACCATTAACTGTTTATCCTATATATTCAACTGTTATCCATCAATTACTGGTAAGGCTTTGTACATACTTCTTCAAAGGCCTCCACTCCATCCAGGTTAGGCTTTACAAGCTTTCAATTTACAGTCTTTATTTAAATTACTGTCAAATATAAATTGTGCATATATATTAGTTTAGAACTACGTTTGAGTATAAACCTTAGGACAGTTAAACTATATATATATATATATATATATATATATTATAGGAATATGACCTAGGATTGAGAATGTCTTCCCGGTGAAGGCTCTTTCCTAATTAGAGATCTGTAGTTCAAACCCCCAAGATGAATTATTCCCGGTGAAACATCTTGGCAAAAACCCTAGAATCCAAAAAAAATAGGACACATCCACCCAAAGAGGAATTATTCCCGGTGAAACCTCTTACCCATTTGCTTAGAGCCAAAATAAGTTCAAAACTACATAGCTTTCTCTTGTGCTATAACAAGGACCCTCGATTAGCCTCCTCTTGGGCTTTGTACAAGGACCCACAGGCTTCTTAAAAGCATTTCCAGCTTCCTCTTGAGCTTGTATACAAGGACCCATCAGGTTTCTTGTAAACATAGGAACAGGTCTTTAGTCACCTTTTAGCCTACCCTGGTGAGTTTTCTTCCAATTTAAACCAGACTTTTAACAAGCCAAGTTTGTCTCAATTTTGCATTGAGTACACCTTTTGGAATGAGAGACATGGACAATCTCTGTCACCCTTATCTTCATCAATCTTCCTTAGCAGAGTCTAGGATCCATATTTGCTTATCCTCAGCATGAGTCAGCCTTCATCTTGGGCTTTAAACAAGAAGTCTCCACTAGATAATCTTTCTGCCATTCACCAAAAGAGTCAAAACCCCTGGAAAGGGTTAGCTTCCAAATCAATCCATCATTTCAATAAAAACCCCTGGAAAGGGTTAGCCTCCAAAGTCAATTAATCAAAAAGAGTCACGACCCCTGGAAAGGGTCAGCCTCCAAAAAACATGATAAAGTCAGTCTTTTAACAGACAATTTCTCCAGCTGAGTCAAAACCCCTGGAAAGGGTTAGCCTCCAAAATCAGTCTTTCAAAAATCAAAGATTCATTCTCTTAGGAGATAATCTCCCCAAATAGAGTCTCCCTAAGTAGAGTCAGCCTCAATTCTGGGCTTCGTACAGAACACCAAAAACTCCTTAGTTTAAATACTCCCCAGTGGAGTTATCATTTCAATAAGTCAATAAAATCAATCAAAAAGCCTCAAGCTTGGGCCTCATTCAAGCCAGCTAAAGTCAAATATTTCATATAGTAAATAGACATAGCTTATCTCTATAGAGAGATATTTTTACTACTCTACCACATTCAAACAAACAAACATTTCAATTTCAATTTCATTCAAAGTCTCCCATTTAGGACTCTGAAAGACATGCTCTGGCACATCCCTAGACTTGTACACTTTCCCTAATTTGGATGAGCATCTTTCTTTCATTTTAGAGGCACGATGGCTGTCATACTTGATCAACCAAGTAGACTCCCCTCTTAATGAAACATCATTTTTTTTAGCTTTTCTGTCACTTTTAAATGTTTGTGGTAGAATAGTACAAATACCTCTCTGTAAAGATGATTTCATGTCTCTTTACTGTAAACAGAGATTTAATTCCAAGCTTCAACCTTGAGCTTCAAGCAAGGCACCAAAAACAAGTAATTTCCCTAGTTAGTTCCCCGAACTACATTAAGCTCTGACTTCCACTAGGGATATGTAGGCATGAGGTTCACAAGGAATCTCAGCGAGCTAATAAAATACCAAAAATAGTCAGTCTGTCTATCTGTCTGTCTTTCTTTAATCAATTCAATTCTCTCTCCTAACACAAAGGAGAAACTTTCCCAATCATTAGCAGCAAACACAATCACAATGACACAGAGAAGGTTCCTGTAGAGTACTACAGATATGTAGGGTGTTTAAACACTTCCCTATGTATAACCGACCCCCCGGACTCCTGAATTTCTAGTCTAGGTGAAATCCCCACACTTAGCAAACTCCTAGGGTTTAGTTGAGATCTTTTTTCCCTTTCCTACTCGTAGGACCAATAAGAAAGTTCGTGTGATATCGTAGGAAGAACTGAAACAAAATTCATCCCACCACGGGCGCATTCTCCTTCCAAATTTCGCGTGAAGGGTTTAGCGTGCCGTCCTCCCAAGTGAAACGGGGAGGTAAAGAAAACGACACCACAGCAAGCTACTATTGCCCTCTCAACAACAGAAGCAGAATATGTTGCTGCTGCTGGTTGTAGCACACAAATGCTCTGGATGAGAAGTCAGCTGGAAGATTATCAGATATATGAGAGTAACATTCCTATTTTCTGTGATAATACTTCTGCTATATGTTTATCTAAGAATCCTATTTTACATTCAAAAGCTAAACATATTGAGATTAAACATCATTTCATAAGGGACTATGTTCAGAAGGGTGTTATATCTTTAAACTTTGTGGATACAGACCATCAATGGGCTGATATCTTTACAAAACCCCTTGCTGAAGATAGGTTTAAGTTCATTCTGAAGAATATCAGTATGGATTTATGCCCAGAATGAGAAGATGAGAAGATCTTATGTATGAGTATCTTCTGAAACAAAATTGGATTTTTTGTTTATAAGAAGTTCTGATTGAAATCAATTAGAAATTGTGATTCAGTTATTACTAACGTTTCATTGTCTAAGTTGATTCAGAATCTCTTTAAAAGCAAAACAGCTGTAACTGGCTATCCAGATGGTAAACACGTGTTCACTATTTCTGGACAAGCGTGCGTGCAGTTAAGGGGACGTCTACTTAGGTAACTGTGCAAATCTCGTCTTTTGTCATTATTATCTCTCCTCACGTCATGCTACATTAAATGCCATTCATAATTTCTTTTATTGTCCGTCTTTTCGTTTTTATATCCGTCAAACGTTTCCCTTCCCTAGAACGTTTTCCTTCCCCACATTCCCTCTATTCATTTCTCCATTTCTTTGCATTCTTCAATCAATCTTTGCGCTCTCTCTCTCTCATTCTCTCATTTTTCTATGAATATCCTTTGCGTAAACCCTAGTTCATTCTTCATCGATCTAGCGTTCATCATGAATCTTTCGCCTAGTTCCCTTCATCAAAACTTTAAACCAGTTGAAGAAACTAAGTCTCAAAAGGGGCTGATCTATTTGAATAGAACGGATGGAAGGGTTAATCGGTTACAGGATGAAAAATATATCTCGGGATGGCATTCCAAGTTCTTCTCAAGTCAGACCTCTTCTTTGATGCTGTTGTCAACATCTGTCCAAAGGAAGAAGACTTTCTTGAGATATTGGATGAAGTTAGGTTCCATAAGGACTTAACTTCTATGTTAAGGGAAAGCCCATCTGAGAATACGCTCTCTCCTGGTGAACTGTTCTCAGTTCCTCCCTTGTATTCATTTACTTCTTTCTCTAAGAGCTGTTCAGGCATGCAGAGTTTCAAGATTTGATGACCAAGCAAGAGCAAGAACAAGCTGGGATTCAGGATATGCTGGCTTAGATTAGGACTAGGCTAGGGTTGTAGTCTTTATGTCCTTGTAGTTTTCTTTCCTTGTTGCATCTGTTTTCCTGCATTCCTCTTTTGTAATCCTTCTTGTTGAAATCAATGAAAAGTTATTTATGTTTCTTTCCATTTGTCTCTTGCTTTACATCTGAATCGTTTTATGCTTTTTGATGTTATGACAAAAAGGGGGAGAAAATATATGATAAATGATCTGATTAATATTATCAGTTACCGAGTAAAAAGACCCCACATTTACTAACAGAAGCTGCAAGCTTCATATGTTTCTAAGTTGTGCTGTTGCAGGAATCGAAGATTCAAGATCAATATAAGGAAGCAACAAAATGAATCAAGCTCTTGGATTCTTGAAGCAAGCTGAGTGCTAGGAAGCTTCAGAATCAGAAGCAAGAAGGAAGAAATGATCAGAAATAGCTCTTGGATTCTTGAAGCAAGATGAGTGCTAGGAAGCTTCAGAATCAGAAGCAAGAAGCAAGAATGATCAGAAATTCTGATAATAGAATATGATCCAAATCATTGTCTATTTGCTCTGATACATTGTCTATTGGATCTGATATATTCTATATGGCTTATATGGCTCTGATACATATTTTGTGTTCTGATACACATTTTATGTTCTAACTCATTCATGCTGACTTTTGTCGTTTAGTTTTGTTCTGTAACATTTCAGGATGTAGAGATGCTCTGATGATGCTCTGGTACATTCAACAATGTTCTGATACAATCTAGCATGAAGAGATGTAAGAAGAAATTCAAAGCTCTGAAGCTATCCGAGGGAAGCAGAAATCAGAAGCTGTGAATGTTCTAAAGATCCAGAAAACTCAAGTTCTGAAGCGGTCCTAAATGGAAGCATAAATCAGAAGCTGTGAATGTTCTGAAGATCAAAGAAATTCAAGTTCTGAAGCTGTCCTAAATGGAAGCATGAATCAGAAGCTGTGAATGTTCTGAAGATCAAAGAAATTCAAGTTCTGAAGCTGTCCTAAATGGAAGCAGGAATCAGAAGTTGTGAATGTTCTGAAGATCAAAGAAATTCAAGTTCTGAAGCTGTCCTAAATGGAAGCAGGAATCAGAAGCTGTGAGTGTTCTAGGAATCTAAAGAAATTCAAGTTCTGAAGCTGTCCAATGGAAGCAAAAGTCAGAAGCTACGAATTACCAAAAGACAGAAGCTTATGTGATCGTCTCTACCGAAATAATCAGGGAAGTCTTTTATTTTTAAAGTTCTTCGAGTATTTATTTCAGGGGGATATTGTTAATCTCAGGAGGAGACATATTCACATGCTTATGCTATAGCTGTGTAATTTGTCTTTAGCCGTCTGCTCTTTCTGATCGCAAATTCATATCATTTATATATGTTTTTGTCATCATCAAAAAGGGGGAGATTGTTAGAACAAGATTTGTTCTGATCAATATTCTTAGTTTTGATGATAACAAGGATATGAATTTTGTGTGAGATAATGTGGTACTCTAATACATTGCAATTTCCCTTTCAGGAAATATATAAGGAGTATGCACAAATCAGCGCTCAGAAGCTTTGTCTCAGAAGGTTCAGCATGCAACATCAGAACATGGTCTGGCAAGACATCAGAAGATGGTCAAGGCAGAATCAGAACATGGGTCTATGGAAGCATCAGAAGAACTTGAGATCAGAAGCAGAAGCACTGAAGTTCTCATGGTATCACGCTCAGAAGCACTTCAAGGTCAGAAGACAAGAAGATGCTATGCACCAAGCTGTTTGACTCTGATGATATTCAAATATTTTATTCACAAACATCAGATCAGAAGAAAGTACAGGTGGCAGGCTACGCTGACTGACAAAAGGAACGTTGGAAGCTATTAAAGGCAACGTCAGTAGACACAGCGTGAACAAGGCTCGAGGTAGTTGACAAAAGCGTGAAACATTAAATGCAAAGCTGTACGGAACACGCAAAGCATTAAATGCGCTCAACGGTCATCTTCTCAAAACGCCTATAAATATGAAGTTCTGATGAGAAGCAAGGTTACCAAATCTGAAACAACTCTGAACCAAATTCTGTGAATATTAACTTGCTGAAGCGCTGTTCAAAATCAAAGCTCAGAAACTTCATCTTCATCAAAGCTCACTACATTGCTGTTGTAATATATTAGTGAGATTAAGCTTAAACGTTAAGAGAAATATCACTGTTGTGATTATAGCTTTTCAGAAGCATTTGTAATACTTTTAAAATAGATTACATTAATTTGTAAGTAACTAGAGTGATCAAGTGTTGATCAGGATACTCTAGGAAGTCTTAGCTTGTGTCTAAGCAGTTGTAATTAGAGTGATCACGTGGTGGTTAGGATACTCTAAGAAAGTCTTATCTTGTGTCTAAGCATTTGTTCCTGGAGTGATCAGGTTGTGATCAGGATACTCTGGAAGACTTAGTCGCGGACTAAGTGGAAAACCATTGTAATCTGTTGCGATTAGTGGATTAAATCCTCAGGTGAGGTAAATCACTCCGTGGGGGTGGACTGGAGTAGTTTAGTTAACAACGAACCGGGATAAAAATAACTGTGCATATTGTTTTTATCGTTCAAGTTTTTAGACTACACTTATTCAAACCCCCCCTTTCTAAGTGTTTTTCTATCCTTCACATTAAAGATAGAAGGCCATTATGAAGAAGCCAAGAGACTCGTGATGTTCCCATTCACTTTATCCGAAGACGCAGAAGAGTGGTTTTACTCACTTCCAGCTGGAAGCATCACAACATGGCAACAGATGGAAACGGCTTTCCTTAATGAGTACTTCCCTGCATCAGTCTTTATTCGAAAAAGATATGATATTGTGAATTTCAAGCAGAAAGAAGGGGAACCTTTGGGAGATGCCTACAAAAGATTCAAGAGGATCCTCGTAGCATGCCCAACTCATAACATGGATCATACTGAACAGATGCAAGTATTTGTTAATGGGCTCAAAATAAAGACAAAGCAGTTGATCGATACTGCAGCCGGTGGCTCAACTAACTTCTCAACAGCCACTGGTATTAAGAAGATCATTGAAGCGATAGCTGCAAATAAGCATCTAGAGTTGTATGACAGGTGTACTAACAAACTTGAGGGAATAATTGATCTAAAGTTGGAGACTTCTAAAATTCGGGTTGAAGATGCGATAGCTGCAGAAGTTGAAAAGAAATTGAACGCTATGAATATAGGTACACAACAAGTGGCTCAAGTTCAACAAGCTCAACCTGTCAGCTGTGAAATTTGTAATGGACCACACCAAACGGTCTACTGTTTTGAAGAAAGACGCTGAACCGGTGATAAAACTACCCTTCCCCTCCAGAGTGACAAAGAAGGGTTCAAGAGAGAAAGACTTTGAGAAGTTTACTAAATTGTTCAAAAAGTTAGAGGTAAATCTACCATTCTTTGAAGCACTTGAGCACATGCCTTTGTATAAGAAATTTATGAAGGAGGTGTTGGCGAAAAAGAGATCACTAGGAGGAGAACCAAAAATTGCAATGGAGAAGTGTGGTATAGTCTCGACAGCAAGAAAGATCCCAATAAAGAGGAAAGACCCTGGGGCGGTGGCGATACCATGCACTATCAAGAATATAGCACTTAAGAAGGTACTCCTCGATTCTGGGTCTAGTGTGAGTTTAATGTCTTTGTCCATTTTCAAAAAGCTTGAATAAGAAAAGATTAGTGAAAGTAAGACACGGTTAAGGTTCGCTGATCACACCGTTAAGAAATCCTATGGGGTAGCTGAAGATGTGCTAGTGGAAGTTGATAAGTTTGTATTCCCTGTTGACTTCCACATCATGGATATTCCGGAAGATGTGTACCCGAGGAGGAACAAAGAGATGTGCTAAAAGCATGCCATGACTCCGAATATGGAGGACATTTTAGTGGTGATAGAACGGCTGCAAAGGTCCTACAATCTAGTTTGTATTGGCCCACGCTATTCAAAGACGCTCAAGGCATTTTGAAAGAATGTGACAGGTGTCAAACAACAGGGAATATCTCAAAAAGAAACCAGATGTCGCAGAAGGGTATACTTGAAGTGGAATTGTTTGATGTGTGGGGGATCGATTTCATGGGACCTTTTCCACCATCTTTTGGAAAGAACTACATCCTTGTAGCTGTTGACTACGTCTCTAAGTGGGTTGAAGCAGTCGCTCTACCTACAAATGATGCGAGGGTGGTAGTAAACTTCCTCAAAACCAATATTTTCTCAAGATTTGGGGTTCCCAGAGCACTCATAAGCGATGAAGGCACCCATTTCTTAAATAAGTTGATGGAGAATCTGTTGAAAAAGTACAATGTGAAGCACAAGATTGCAACTGCATATCATCCTCAGACCAGTGGTCAGGTGGAGGTTTCGAACAGGCAAATCAAGCAGATTCTCGAAAAGACTGATAGTGCTTCGAGAAAAGATTGGTCTCTGAAACTTGAAGATGCACTATGGGCATACATAACAACATTCAAAACCCCCATTGGTATGTCCCCGTATCAACTGGTTTATGGTAAGGCGTGCCATCTCCCTCTTGAGCTTGAGCACAAAGCATTTTGGGCTACCAAATACTTGAACTATGATCTGGGAAAAGCAGGTGAGTTACGGATTCTTCAACTCCATGAGCTAGAAGAATTTCGTGATCAAGCCTATGAGAATGCTAAAGTCTATAAAGGGCAGACCCGAAGATGGCATGATCAGAGAATAAAACAGAAAGTATTTTGGGAAGGCCAGCTGTCATACCCTAATTTTTGACCCCTGAGATGTCATATCTTTTAAACTTTTCATCAAAGACAAAATAGATACTCAGAGCAGTCACTTGTTCATCAGATACCCAGTCTAGGGTTTTGAGCCCCATCAAGGACTAAAATCAGGGATCACATTTGGGAAACCCTAGAAAACTCCAGGGGATCACTCAAAGGAATCAATCATCTTCAAATAGCTCATATGACAATATCCATTGGGCATTACAATCCAATCCAAGATCCACAGTCATCAATTTCATCTGGTCGACAATTAGGGTTTTTTTACCTAATTCACCAAGATAGTTGACTTTTAATCAGGACATGGATCCAAAACTCAAAGCATGACTCAAGAGCTTCTATTACCTCAATATAATCCATTCACATCACTCATTTGAGGAGGAAAGTTTGATTCATCACGAAAGTCCAAGAATTCACTTCATCTGGAAAAAGTCAACTGCACAGGATCACCTTTGACTTTTTGGAAATATTGGTCAACCATGACTTTTGAAGTTTTAAATCATCAATATATGATATTTGAAGTCATTTTATCAAGAAAAATCAAGAAAATCAATCAAGAATCAAAAGTCAAAAGTTTGACTTTTCATACTTAGAAAATTTTTCTAAGTGTTTTCAAGTGATTTTTGCCAAACATTGGAAGGGGTTTTCTCAAAATTTCACCTACAAACTGAAAAAAACATCCAACATGAAAGTTGTAGATTTTGATACAATAAACAACTTTGACACATATAATTTTTTGGCTAAAAATCAACCATTGAAGAGTTATGGAGCTTCAAAGTGGCTGCCTTCACAAAACATGCAAGAAAACCCTAGTTTTCTTCAAACTTTATGGGACTTTTTCACTAATTTCCCTAAAGAATTTGGGCAAACACCAAACTAATGAATTAAAGTACATATTAAGGGATTTCCAAATTGTGCTCAACCTTCTCCAAACTCATTTTGAGCTAAGAGATATGATTGATCAAAGTTAGGCACTTGAAGTGAAATTATAGGTCATGTGCAATTTGAAACTTTGCAATTTTGTGCAAATGACTTCTCTAAATGATGCTACCCGACCTCTAATACATCTGCAAGCACACCATACATCCAATTTCATCATTGCATAAGGATTAGAGAATATTCCCAAAAACAAAGGCATGTGATTATGTAATGATTACATTTAGGAATTTATGGCAAATTGATGAATCACCAAAGGAATCTCTTCCCAACCAATTGGAGCTCATTTCTGTCTCAGATTTGTCCCCTAAGATCAAGCAAAATCGAGGGATAGGGGATTGATCAAATGGAATCAAAATTCCCATCATTGCATTTTGGATATTTTTGAATTCCTTCATAGCCAAGAAACCAAATCAACTTCACTAAGCAAGCTCACTCCTCTGCAACTATACTGAACCATTTGCCTATAAATACAAGTGCTATCCTTCATACAATTCACACCAAAGCAACCTTATTCCTTGCTTTCTCTTTCTCTTCTCATGCTTATGGTTTTTCAAAGTTCTTTGGCAAGAAGAATCGTTTTCTTCAAACCAGAGCTTCTCTTTGGAAAGTAAGCATTCTAACATCTCAAGGGGGCTCATTTGAGGTGATCCAAGCATCTGGATCACTTCTGTAGGTGGAGGAACACCATTGTTGCATTCACTTTGGAGCTATTGAAGTTGGAGGTCCATAGAGCAATTCAGAAGGTTTCAAGCAAAGCCAAGCATCTAGACACGTTCCTTAGGGCATAGTGAAGCTGTTCAGATGGCTGCAGCTCATCTGTAACTGAAGATTCATCATCCTCCATGTCCACTTGAAGCTCAAATCGAAGGTGTCGGGTAGAGCAATTCAGAAGGATTGAAGCCACAATAAGCATTCAGTTAGCATCACTGAGTCCCAAGGAAGCTTTTAGGATCACTCACACAAGCCTAGGTGTTCCTCATCATCCTCACGACCTCCATTTTCAGAGGTATTTTTTCAAACTCCAACCCATTTATTTGAGTATTCTTTTTCATATAGCTCGATACTATCTTGTTCAGCATCATCAGAGGATTGAAAACCCTCTATCACCATTCATTTATTCATCTTGTTTGTCATTTAATTTTAAATTTAGGGTTCATATATTCTTCGTATTTTCTGAGAAATTAAGTAGCTATAGTTAATATAAATAAATGTTAGTTACATATCTGGATTCGTGAGGAAATTTAGAGCAAGATTGATGTTTACATCATGCCATTTAGTTGAGAAACCAGAGAGTTAGAAATTTGAAAATCTTTGAGCTCGAGGAAGAAGATGACTATGGTGGCGCGCGAAATTCAAATCTATGGGCTAGGTTTATTTCATTTTGAATGGTATGCGTTTTATAAACGAATTCATCGTTTTCCCTAGTGGCCTCACATGCGCTCTTAGTCTCCTCATGCCTCAAGTCTGGGGTTCGAATCCCCCTCGCCCCAGACTTTTTGTTTCTTTTATTTTTCAATGATTTACCACTTGTTTGGAAACATAGTGAATTGGATGTGTGTTATAAAAACCAAGCGCTCGTTGGCCCAGTGGTGTTATTTTGAGTTAGTGACTTGGAGGGCGTGAGTTCAATCCCTCTAGGTGACAAAACCTTATTTTTTATCACTTTTTTCCACTTAATTTTTTCACAACTTTAACCAATTATTTAACCTATCAAATTAATTCATTTTGACTTCATTTTTTTCACACTTGTTGATTAATATACATATTTTATGAATAACTAAAAAAATCACAAAAATATTATTTATTTTGTATATTTTTATTAGGTTCAAAATGGTGTTGTTTTAAGTAGTTTTAAATATGTTTTAATATATGTTTTCACTAAAAAAACCTAATACCTCATGAATATTTTGTGGAAGAAAATAAAATCCTAACCATTTAGGTCTTAATTAGGTATAGATTTTGTCTTTTACTTTAATTAAGTTGACTTTTGTCAAAACTCAAGCTATTTTCAAATTTCAAATTAAAACAGACGATCGAGGTTTTCAAACAACAGAACCTCGTATCTTTTCAACTGTTTCTCATAAACAGTAAATCATTTTCATTGGGCCTCTATTAGAGTGTAAGACCCAGCACCTTTTTCTTTTCATAGTTTGTTTTTCAAAAACTGTATTTACAAAATCTTCTTTTTGTTTTCAAAACATTCTTCTGGTATTTGAAGGGCATTATTCCCAGTGAAACTCTTTAGATACCTATGTGACCTTTGTCCATCTTCACTTCTTCTGTTTTCAAAAACCTTTAACTGTTTATCATAAATATTCAACTGTTATCAATAAAACAACAAAAATTGCTGGTAAGGCTTTGTACATACTTCTTCAAAGGCCTCCACTCCATCCAGGTTAGGCTTTACAAGCTTTCCATTTACAGTCTTTATTTAAATTACTGTCAAATATAGAACTGTTTATATATTGTTTACAACTACGTTTGAGTGTAAACCCTAGGACAGTTAAACTATATATATTATAGGAATATGGCCTAGGATTGAGAATGTCTTCCCGATGAAGGCTCTTTCCTAATTAGAGATCTGTAGTTCAAACCCCCAAGATGAATTATTCCCAGTGAAACATCTTGGTAAAAGCCTTAGAACAAAAAGTAGGACACATCCACCCAAAGAGGAATTATTCCCGGTGAAACCTCTTACCCATTTGCTTAAAGCCAAAATAAGTTCAAAACCACATAGCTTCCTCTTGTGCTATAACAAGGACCCTCGATGACCCTCGATTAGCCTCCTCTTGGGCTTTGTACAAGGACCCACAGGCTTCTTAAAAGCATTTCCAGCTTCCTCTTGAGCTTGTATACAAGGACCCATCAGGTTTCTTATAAACATAGGAACAGGTCTTTAGTTACCTTTTTAGCCTATCCTAGTGAGTTTCTTCCATTCTTTAAACCAGACTTTAAACAAGCTAAGATTGTCTCAATCTCATATTGAGTACACTTTTTGGAATGAGAGACATGGACAGTCTCTGTCACCCTTATCTTCATCAATCTTCCTTAGCAGAGTCTAGGATCCATGTTTGCTTATCCTCAGTCAAAGTCAGCCTTAATCTTGGGCTTTAAAACAAGAAGTCTCCACTAGATAATCTTTCTGCCTTTCATTTCAACAAAAACTCCTGGAAAGGGTTAGCCAAATCATTCTTTCATTTTAATAAAAACCCCTGGAAAGGGTTAGCCTCCACATCATTCTTTCATTTCAACAAAAACCCCTGGAAAGGGTCAGCCTCCAAAATCACTCCTTCAAATCCAAAGATTCATTATTTTAAAAGATAAATTCCCCAAAAGAGTCAAAACCCCTGGAAAGGGTTAGCCTCCAAAAATCCAGTCTTTTAATAGTCAAGTTCTCCAGCTGAGTCAAAATCCCTGGAAAGGGTTAGCTTCCAAAAAACATAAAAAAATTAGTTTGTTAGAACCTCTAGCAGAATAAAACTCCCTCAGTGAGTCTTTCATTTTTAGTAGCCACAACCTTGGGCTTTGTACGAGGCAGATAAACTATATTCCCCAGTGTCAAAGATTCCTAATCTCTAGGATCTTTTCCCTATAGAGTCTTCCATACTCAGTTTCTTTAAGAGTCCGCCACAACCTTGGGCTTTGTACAAGGCAGAAAATAATCTTTCCCCTAGCTAGAGTAGCCACAACCTTGGGCTTTGTACAAATAAAGTCATCCATAGTCTTAAAAACTCAGTTATCCTCAGTAGTCAGCCACAACCTTGGGCTTCATACAAGGCACAAATAGAGTCTCCCTAAGTAGAGTCAGCCACAATTCTGGGATTTGTACAGAACACCAAATAAAATCCATCATAATAAACACTCTCCAATTAGAGTCAGCCTCAATTCTGGGCTTTGTACAGAACACAAAAAAACCTTAGTTTAAATTCTCCCCAGTAGATTTATCTTTCAAAAATAATAAATCAATCAAAAGCCTCAAGCTTGGGCCTCATGCAAGCCAGCTAAAAAATCAAATCTTTCAAACAATAGATAGACATAGCTCATCTTCATAGGTAAATATTTCTCTTATCTCACCACAAACAAACAATCATTTCAAACAATCACCATTTCAAACAAATCATCATTTCTCCCATTTAGGACACTGAAAGGCATGCTCTAGCAGCACACCCAGACTTGTACGACCCTTTCCCTATTTTGGTTGAGAATCTTTCATTTTAGAGGCACGATGGCTGTCATACTTGATCAACCAAGTAGACTCCCCTCATAATGAAACATCATTTTTTTTAGCTTTTCTGTCACTTTTAAAATGTTTGTGGTAGAATAGTAGAAATACCTCTCTGTAAAGATGATTTCATGTATCTTTATTGTAAATAGAGATTTAATTCAAAGCTTCAACCTTGAGCTTCAAGCAAGGCACCCAAAAATAATTCATTTCCATAGTTAGTTCCCCGAACTACATTAAGCTATGACTTCCACTAGGGATATGTAGGCATGAGGTTCACAAGGAATCTCAGCGAGCTAATAAAATACCAAAAATAGTCAGTTTGTCTGTCTGTCTGTCTGTCTTTTCAAATCAATTCAATTCTCTCTCCTAACACAAAGGAGAAACTTTCCCAATCATTAGCGATAAACACAATCACAATGACACAGAGAAGGTTCTCGTAGAGTACTACGGATATGTAGGGTGCTTAAACTCTTCCCTATGTATAACCGACCCCCCGAACTCTAGAATTTCTAGTCTAGGTGAAATCCCCACATTTAGCAAACTCCTAGGGTTTAGTTGAGATCTTTTTTTCCCTTTCCTATTCGTAGGACAATAAGAAAGTTCTTGTGATATCGTAGGAAGAACTGAAACAAAATTCATCCCATCCCGGGCGCATTCTCCTTCCAAATTTCGCGTGAAGGGTCTAGCGTGCCGTCCTCCCAAGTGAAACGGGGAGGTAAAAAAAACGACACCACAGAAAAATGGCGACTCTGCTGGGGATATAAGTGTTAAAAACCTTGGTTTTTCATCCAAACCAATGGTTGACCTATTGCTGGTCCAACCCCAATGAGGAATTAGGGATGCCGAATTCCCCCTCAAACAAGAGAGGTCCTGCCTAACCTCTGTGTCATTTCATGTGTTTGTTGCATATATATTTGTTTATTTTGTTTATTCTGTAACGGGAAAGGGCTTGATTCCCCCTTGTGGTGAGAAATCCTATACCCGGATTTGAGTGCAACATAAGATAGGATGGAGGATGTCTTCTCGGTGAAGGCCCTCTAATCTTGGTTTCCAAGTCTACTCTTGGGATTTTCCTGGCTGGTTGTGATTAACTGCGCCACTGCATTCCGAGACTGATTTGTACCAGGAGGACCTAGAAACACATTAACCCCACTTAAAGCCTTTTTTAGGACGTAGAGCGGTGATTATGGAAGTAATTGTCACGCAGATACTACACTCAGAGAAAACTCTCTTATAGATACCAGTCAACGTATCTTTAAGGTTGAGCAAAAACTCTGAGACCCCTAGAACCCGTTCTACAGGTACAAAAATCCTTATCCTTAGTTTACCATTGGGGCGAGGTTTGCGTTGTGACTTCATGACCACTATACCCTTCTACGCCATGTTTGTTTAAAACTCTTGTGTGTGCATTCATGCATTCATTCATAATAATAAAACAAAAAAAGGAGAGTCTTTTTCGAGTCGTTTTTCAAGGAAACTAAATAACAAACGTTTTGAACTTCAGAGAAAGAGAGAAACAGAGAAAGGACTTAAGGATCTACACCATGGATTACGGAAGAAAGAGAGCTAGGAAATACACCTTCAAGATTCCTAAGGT
Source organism: Vicia villosa (assembly GCF_029867415.1). Lineage (NCBI taxonomy): Eukaryota > Viridiplantae > Streptophyta > Magnoliopsida > Fabales > Fabaceae > Vicia > Vicia villosa. The sequence goes on along the minus strand of NC_081186.1, from coordinate 17,780,210 downwards.
CGAGGAATTGGAAAAGCTCGGAAAACTGGTGGTCAACCCCCAGGCTTTCAAGGAGAAGTATGGAAAAATTCTGCCTCTTCTCAGCACTAACGTTATGGATAGAATCCTTCCCACATTGGTGCAGTTTTACGATCCAACGTATCACTGCTTTACCTTTCCAGATTATCAACTCATGCCTACATTAGAGGAGTACTCTCGTCTGATTGGAATACCCGTGTACGCGCAAGATCCGTACTCCGGTTTGGAAAAGAATCCTGACGACATTATCATCGCTGCAACTACTCCTTTGAACGTAGTCGACATCAGAACTCACATGGTGAGTAGAGGAGGAATTCAAGGATTACCCTCCAAGTTCTTGTTGGATCAAGCTCGGTATTTCATCAGCATCCAAGATATGAGCGCTTTTGAGGAAATCTTAGCATTGCTTATCTACGGATTGTTTTTGTTTCCTAACATTAACGATTTCGTTGACATCAACGCAATTAAGATCTTCTTGATTGGAAATCCAGTTCCAACCTTGCTTGCGGATGCTTATCACTCTGTGCATTCAAGAAACCTGCAGCGAGGAGGATTAATCACATGCTGCGTACCGTTGTTATACGAATGGTTCATATCGCACCTGCCAAAGTCTAGCACTTTCTAGAACATGAGGGATGGCCTTTACTGGTCACAGAAAATCATGTCTCTCACTCATACAGACATTGATTGGTGTAGTCCTGACAACGACGAAACCAAGATCATCTTCAGTTGTGGAAGTTATCCCAACATACCCCTTATTGGAACTAAGGGAGGAATCAGTTATAATCCAGCTTTAGCCCGTCGTCAATACGGCTATCCTATGAAAAATATTCCAAGTAGTATTCAATTGGAGGGTCTGTTCTTCAAGAACATCGACGATCATGGTAACATGCTGAAGAAGGAAATTGTCCAAGCCTGGCGTCTTGTTCACACAAAAGGGAGAAGATTGTTAGGAAAACATCTTTCCATCTCTTTGGATCCTTACCTTCAATGGGTATGCGTCAGAGCATTCAAGCTCAAGATGCCATATCAACATCAAGAACCAATTCCCCTAAGGGAACCAATATACCTTTTCTCCACCGATGTTGAAAAACTGCAAGCGGCATTAAACAAAGTATGCCAAGAAAGGAATGCTTGGAGGAACAAGTATCGAATTGTCAACACGGAAAATGTTGAAATTCAGAACTTCCTAAGAAGGAAGGATGAGTTACTTGAAGTACTCGATCGACAAGTGACACAATCATCACTTTCTCATCATATCCCTCCTGCTTCCTGGATCATTGATCAGCTCACGTCAGAGAATGCTCAGCTCAAGAAACAGAAGAAAATGTTAGAACGTGAAGTCGGCTCTTCGTCAAAGTTTTAGAGTCCTTTCTCTCAGTTTCTCTATATTTCCCTTTTCAAAGTGTGTAAAAAACGGTGTTTTCGCTTAATTAATAAAAGTTTGATGTTTCATAACGTAATTATGGTGTTTCCTTGAAAAATAATAACTTAATTACATATCATGCATTGCTTTAGTTGTACGCACTGACACGAGAATTGTCGCGAATATAATAATCACTTTCCTTTCTCCAGAAAGAGAGGAGGAGAAGGAGGTGAACAAAGACTTTCAAGCTGTCTCATCCATACAACACTCGTTCAAGTCGCAAGAAAAGAATGGAAGACTTTGAACAAGAGAATGAAGAACTCGGGGAAGAGATTAATACTCTCAAAGGTACTGTTGAAAGACTCAATAGTATGGTAGAAACCCTGGTAGTTGCGCAGAATCGACCAATGCCAGAAGAACCGCAAAGGATTGTGGTTTCCGAGATTGTTTCTACTCCCATTCCTCAGTATACCATGCCGCCCGATCGACCTTGGGGCATGTCGTATAACTTTACTCCAGAAGGGTACATACCTCCAGCTTCTGAAGTTCCAAGAGTCACCATGGATATGCGTCCACCGGAGGGTTACAAACCTCTTGAAATTGAACTTCCAAGAGCAACGGCAATGGGTTTCACACAATAAAATGCTGAGATTCCAAGATCTGCTTTTATGGCTTCTCCACAACCTATTATGCATACTTTTCCTCCACCGGGCGGACAAGTATATCATCACGCTCCAAGTGAGGATGCTGGCGTGTATGAAAGATTGGAGGAGTTCCAAGAACAGTTTCTGCAAATGCAGAAGGAACTCAAGACTCTCCCAGGACAAGATCTATTTGGAAAGAATACTGCAGACCTCTGCCTGGTTCCAAATGTTAAGATTCCTCACACATTCAAAGTACCAGAGTTTGAGAAGTACAAAGGGAATTCATGCCCAAAAAGTCATCTCGTGATGTACGCTCGAAGAATGTCAACTCAGACTGATAATCAACAATTGCTCATTCATTATTTTCAAGACAGCCTGATTGGTGCTGCACTCAAATGGTACATGAACTTGGACAGTTCAGAGATTCGTACTTTCCGAGACCTCGGAGAGGCCTTCGTCAAACAGTATAAGTACAATATGGATATGGCTCCCGACAGAGATCAACTCCGGGCCATGACTCAAAAGGATAGAGAAAGCTTCAAGGAATACGCTCAAAGATGGCGTGAAGTTGCTGCTCAAATTTGTCCACCACTTGAAGAGAAAGAAATGACAAAAATCTATCTCAAAACTTTGAGTCCATTTTACTACGGACGAATGGTTGCAAGTGCACCAAATGACTTTACCGAGATGGTAAACATGGGTGTACGTTTAGAAGAAGCAGTTCGAGAAGGACGCTTGAACAAAGAACCAGAATCTTCTATTGGTCCAAGGAAGTATTGAAGTTCTCTCCAGAAGAAAAAGGATCAAGATGTCAGCAATGTTTTGCACAAAGTTAGAAAGAGGTTTCAACCTCAGGTTGCTACAGTAACTCCATTTGTTAACTCAGCACCAGCTTATCAACCTCAGGTTTCGCAACAACCATTTCAATAAGGGTCACAACAACCTCGGCAGCAGGTTCGACCTTCAAATTTCAATAACAATCGGATTCCAAGGTATCCTGCCTTTGATCCCATACCAATGCCATATGCGGAATTGTTTCCAACACTACTGGCGAAAGGACTCATTCAGACAAAGAGCCCTCCAAATACTGCAAATGATTCATCACATTGGTTCAAGGCTGACCAATCTTGTCCCTATCATCAGGGGGCACCAGGTCACAACATTGAGAGATGTCTCAATTTCAAGATCGACGTTCAAAAATTAGTGAAGAGCGGAATGCTATCCTTCAAAGACACTAATCCTAACGTCCAAGCAAATCCTTTGCCGCAACATAAAGAAGCTTCTGTAAATTTAATAGATCAACACCCCAATGTCATTCAAATCTACGACATTTGTCAGATAGGGGAAAATCTTGTCAAGATGCACGCTAGACAAGCTGGGTACGGTCATGTACCACCTCACAACTACTTCACATGTGAAATTTGTCCGAAGAATAATCAAGGATGTGTCGTAGCTCAAGCTGCATTACAAGAACAAATGGACTTAGGATGGATTCAACACATTCGAGTCAAAACTGAGCACGACGTCAACATAGTTCAAGGATGTCCAGGAGAATACAAAATCTACAAAGTTAAAGATCTCGAAGGATCGGTAGTCAGGTTCCATAGGACTTTAAATGGACTTGCCTACTTTGGAACGGATTTCCATCCTTGTAGTAGGTGCAGAATCTGTCGAAGAAATTCACGAGGATGTTTGCGTGTTCGCAACGATATTCAGAAACTGATGGACGATAATACCATTACAGTTCTTGCCAACAGAGAAGATGACGAAGTCTTTACCGTATATCCTCAAATTAATCAAGTTGAACCTATGCAAGTCAAGTATGACAGCAGGAAGACAGCAATTGCTCCATTAGTCATCTACTTACCAGGTCCTGTACCGTATGAGTCCAGCAAGGCTATACCATACAAGTACAATGCTACATTCATTGAATATGGTAAGGAGATACCATTACCATCTGTTGTCAACATTGCTGACGTTAGTCGAGTCACCAGAAGTGGACGAGTCTTCAACAGAGCAACAGAAAATGTGGAAAAGCCTTCGGAAGAAGCACCACATAGGCAAGACAATCATCCGACCAATGTTGTTCAAGCGAAAGAAAATGATGAAATCTTGAAGTTAATCCAGAGGAGTGAATACAACATTGTAGACCAGCTACTACATACTCCATCTAGGATATTTGTTCTCTCCCTACTATTGAGTTCTGAGGCTCATAGGGAAGCTCTACAGAAAGTTTTGGAACAAGCTTTCGTAGAACCAAGTGTTACTATGGGACAATTCAACAGTATCGTTGCCAACATCTCCGCAGGAACTAGCCTGAGTTTCTGTGATGAAGATCTTCCTGAAGAAGGAGTGGACCATAATCTTCCACTTCACATCTCAGTTAGCTGTATGGGTGATGTTCTCACAAGAGTCCTGATAGACAATGGATCCTCTCTCAACGTCATGCCTAAATCAACATTGTCAAGATTATCCTTCAAAGATTACCCATTGAGGGACAGTCACATCATCGTCAAAGCATTTGATGGATCAAGAAAGTCAGTTTTTGGAGAAGTGGATCTTCCCATAACTATTGGACCTCAGACGTTCAAATTCACTTTCCAAGTTATGGATATCCCGGCACAATACAGTTGTATGCTAGGTCGCACATGGATTCATGAGGCTGGGGCAATTACTTCCACGCTTCATCAAAAAATGAAGTACATAAAAAATGACAAATTGGTAACTGTATGTGGAGAATGAGCTTTAATTGTCAGCAAGGTGTAATCATTCTCCGACATAGAACCAGAAGAAGTTGTTGGAACTAAATTCCAAGCACTTTCCTTGGACAAGGAAAAAGGAAAAGAGAAAGCAGCATCTATCTCTTCATACAGAGATGCAATCCAAGTTGTGAAGGATGGCACTACCAGTGGTTTGGGGCACATTGATATTCCTACCAACAACAAGAACAGAACATGAGTTGGATTCTTTCCAACATCATCAAAGGCTATTCCAGGAATTGAGGTAGTTCTTCCAATTCAAGAGACTTTCCGCAGTGGAGGTTTTCTTCAACCTGTTCAACAAACAGTCAATACCATCGGTACAGAAGACCCCGATGAGAATTTTGAAGTGGAATGTATGTCCTATCTTCTCGAGGCAGGATACATAGCCCTATCAGAGTCTGATTCACCTTGCTGTTATGCGACTAAAGGATCTAAAAGTAAGACTCAACCAAGCAGTGAAGAAGTTACTAACAACTTCACCACCAGAAGTCATGGTTCATCAGAAGAAGTTCCTCCTATCTCCGAAGAAACTTGGGACACATTGGGAGAACCAAGCGGAAAATTCGACTACATGGTGAAATACTCCGCTCTTGAAAGTTCAAGAATCTCTCTTGAAGACATTGTTCCAACTGGATGGAACATTCATTACGAGTACCTCTCTCAACCAAAAGATATATATAACCCTTGCTATTCATCATCAGCATCTGGTGAAGTCATCATTGAGGATTATATCCCCAAGTCACCTTCTGAGGCTACGGATTTAGAGTTCACATACATAGTCAATGCCATCTTGGGAGAAGAGCAAGACCAAAATACAGAAGAGGGTGACCTCGAAAGTGTCTCCGACAACGAGTCTCTCCATTCAGAAGATTGGAAGTTTCCTCAAAAGAAAAACCGACATACTCCACTTGGAAATGGGTATGCTCACACCGCTCAATCTGCTGAAGTAGAAGAAGATCGTCTGAGTGTTGCAAAGACAGTGGTTGGTAAATCAAGACCTACCACAGGCCAGCTTAAGCCTAAGGTTCCAGATTACTTAGTGCACAATGGGGTTCGCCACTATTGGACAGCTGTTGAAGTTTCAACTATTGTTCGCACTCCTAAATAGGAACTTTCACCGTTATTTTGTCCTCTCACCATAGCCCAGGGTGAAGAGATGTTTCATAGGGCTTTGCATTTTACTATTTCTTAGGAAAATGTCCCTCTTTGCTTCACCCAAAGCAATAGAGTTTTGTTCTATAGGGTATTTGTTTCGAGAAATGACTGTTAATAAATAAAAATGTCATTTTGTTCCTTCGTTAGTTTTTCCTTTTCTTTTTTTTCGGAAATTGGTAATCCTAAAAAACACCCTTAAAAAAATCATTAACTGCATACACCGAGTCTTCCCTTGTTGTCTAAATTAAATTTATCACACATATGCAGATTAATCATAAAATACCCCGTTGAAACGTGCGACCGTATGACTTCTCCAAGCTTTGGGTTTCCTGTATTCGAGGCAGAGGAAGAAGAAGACAAAGAAATATCAAAGGAAATTTCACGGTTACTTCAACAAAAGGAAGAGGCCATTCAGCCATACAATGAGCCTCTAGAGATCATTAACCTTGGTTCCGATGAAAACAGAAAAGAGGTTAAGATTGGAGCTTCGCTCAATTCAGAGATCAGAGAGAGTTTTATACAGCTGCTCAAAGAATTCTCAGATGTCTTCGCTTGGTCTTATCAGGATATGCCAGGGTTGGATACCAATATAGTGGAGCATCACTTACCATTAAAAGCAGAGTGCCCTCCGGTCAAGCAAAAATTGAGAAGAACTCATCCGAAGATGGCTATGAAAATCAAAGAGGAAGTTCAAAAGCAGATCAACGCTGGTTTCCTCGTCACTTCAGAATACCCTCAGTGGTTATCTAACATTGTTCCCGTTCCCAAGAAAGACGGAAAAGTACGCATGTGCGTTGACTACAGAGATTTGAACAAAGCTAGCCCTAAGGATGACTTTCCTTTACCACATATTGACATGTTGGTGGACAGTACAGCAAAATCTAAAGTTTTCTCTTTTATGGACGGATTTTCAGGATACAACCAGATCAAGATGGCGCCTGAAGACATGGAGAAAACAGCTTTCATCACCCCCTGGGGCACGTTCTGCTATCGCGTTATGCCTTTTGGACTAAAGAACACAGGGGCAACATATCAAAGAGCCATGACTACACTTTTCCACGACATGATGCATAAGGAAGTGGAAGTCTACGTGGATGACATGATTGCCAAATCAGAGAATGAGGAAGATCACATACAGAATCTGACAAAGTTATTTCAACGCTTACGGAAGTTTCAGCTTCGCCTGAATCCCAACAAGTGTACCTTTGGTGTCTACTCAGGAAAACTCCTTGGTTTCATCGTCAGCAAACGAGGAATTGAAGTGGATCCAGACAAAGTCAAGGCAATTCAAGAAATGCCTTCACTCAGAACCGAGAAACAAGTTAGAGGATTTCTTGGACGTCTGAACTACATCTCGAGATTCATATATCTCATGACAGCAACTTGTGCTCCAATTTTCAGACTTCTACGGAAAAATCAAAGTTGCGTCTGGACAGACGATTGTTAGAAAGCATTCGACAGCATTAAGGAATATCTGCTCGAACCACCCATCTTGTCTCCTCCAGTGGAAGGAAGACCTTTGATGATGTACTTAACCGTCTTAGAAGATTCCATGGGTTGTGTCCTTGGACAGCAAGACAAGACGAAGAGAAAAGAGCATGCCATCTACTACCTGAGCAAGAAATTCACTGACTGTGAATCTTGCTACTCCATGCTCGAGAAAACCTGTTGTGCTTTGGGCTGGGCTGCCAAGCGTCTCCGCCAGTACATGATTCGACATACTACTTGTTTGATCTCCCATATGGATCCGATCAAGTACATCTTTGAGAAGCCTGCCTTAACCGGGAGAATTGCCCGTTGGCAGATGTTGTTATCAGAATATGACATTGAGTATCACGCACAGAAAGCCGTGAAAGGAAGCATTCTAGCTGAGCACCTGGCTCACCACCCACTCAATGGTCATCAATCAACCAGTTTTGACTTTCCAGACGAGGACGTCATGTACCTCAAGATGAAAGATTACGACGAGCCACTACCAGATGAAGGACCTGAGATAGGATCCCAGTGGGGCTTAATCTTTGACGGAGCTGTCAATGCTTATGGACGAGGAATTGGGGCAATCATTGTTACACCTCAGGGTACCCATATTCCCTTTACCGCCAGATTAACTTTCAAGTGCACAAACAATGAGGCCGAATATGAAGCTTGCATCATGGGTCTCGAAGAAGCCGTGGATCTAAGAATCAAACACTTGGATGCATACGGAGATTCTGCTTTGGTCATCAATCAAATCAAAGGAGAATGGGAAACACGCCAACCTGGGCTAATCCCTTACAAAGACTACGCGAGAAGATTGTTACCATTCTTCGACAGGGTAGATTTTCATCATATTCCTCTTGAAGAGAATAACTTGGCTGATGCATTAGCCACACTCTCTTCCATGATTAGGATAAATCATTGGAATGACATTCCTCAGATCGATGTTATGCGCCTGGATAGGCCTTCTCATGTTTTCACAGTAGAAGCAATCATCGACGACAAACCGTGGTATCACGACATCAAGAACTTTCTTCAGAGACAAGAGTACCCTCTTGGGGCGTCAAAGAAAGATAGAAAGACTTTGAGAAGGTTAGCTTGTAGATTCTTCCTAAATGAAGATGTTCTGTACAAGAGAAATTTCGACATGGTTCTGCTAAGATGCGTTGACAGAAAAGAAGCAGAAGCACTCATGAGAGAAATACATGAAGGTTCCTTTGGTACTCACACCAATGGACATACCATGACAAGAAAAATACTGAGAGCAGGATATTATTGGTTGACGATGGAGTCAGATTGCTACCAGTATGCAAAGAGGTGTCACAAATGTCAGATCTACGCCGATAGAATTCATGTGCCACCATTCCTTCTCAACATACTCTCTTCCCCTTGGCCTTTCTCCATGTGGGAAATCGACATGATTGGAATGATTGAGCCGAAAGCGTCCAACGGACATCGCTTCATCTTGGTAGCCATAGACTATTTCACCAAGTGGGTTGAAGCAGCTTCGTATGCAAATGTCACAAGACAAGTTGTCGTCAGGTTTATCAAGAATCACATCATCTGTCGCTACGGCATTCCTAGCAGGATAATCACTGACAATGGGTCAAATTTGAATAACAAAATGATGAAGCAGCTTTGTGAAGAATTCAAGATTGAGCATCACAACTCATCTCCTTACAGACCAAAGATGAATGGAGCTGTAGAAGCAGCTAACAAGAATATCAAGAAAATCATTCAGAAGATGGTCATCACTTACAAAGATTGGCATGAAATGCTCCCGTTTGCTCTTCATGGTTACCGTACATATGTACGTATCTCGACTGGAGCAACTCCTTTCTCCCTTGTATATGGCATGGAGGCAGTCCTACCTATAGAGGTTGAGATTCCATCAATGAGAGTCTTGATGGAGGAAAAATTAAGAGAAGCCGAGTGGTGTCAAAGCAGATTCGATGAATTAAACTTAATCGAAGAAAAGCGCATGACAGATTTATGCCACGGACAGCTATATCAACAAAGAATGAAGAAAGCTTTCGACAAAAAGGTCCGACCTCGTTCAATCAAAGAAGGCGACCTTGTACTCAAAAAGATTCAATCTTTTCTCACAGATTCGAGAGGCAAATGGACTCCCAATTATGATGGCCCATACGTGGTCAGGAGAGCTTTCTCAGGAGGAACCTTAATACTCGCGACTATGGATGGAGAAGAATTCACCCGTCCTGTGAACGTCGACGCCGTCAAGAGATACTTCGCCTAAATAAAAAAAAACAGCTCGCTAAGTTGAAAACTCGCAAAGAGCGGCTTAGGCAAAAAAGAGCGTCTCGGTGAATCGAAAACCCGAAAGGGCGATTCAGGCAAAAATTAGAGACATAAAAAATATACTAATCAATCCCGGTAGACTTAAAACCCGAAAGGGGTAGTTTACGCAAAAGTTAGGGATATATGGCAAGTAACTGTGTTTAGGACAAACTTGATCATTCGAAATCCATAGCAGAGTATTCATTAGTAGGTCATCTTCTACAAAGCACGAATACAGCGCAATTCAGAGTGGAAGGGAAAGATAACGGTCTTCACGTTTCATCGTAGCCCTTTTCCCAAAAATTACCAATTTCCAACTTTGTAAATACTCCATGGAATCAAGCATTTGGCTGGTTACCATTCCATAAATAATAATTTGAGCCTTGTGCCTTTCTTTGCAATCGAGTCTTATTCAGTTTCTTGAAATGCGTTTTATGTTTAAACAGTCATTCTCTTGAAACAAATGTTTTCATAAAATAAAATGAATTTACTTGCAAAAATAAAGGTGAAATTTCTTTCTAAGGTTTACAAACAATAGGAAGAATGCCAACCGTTGCTCCAAGAACGGTTGAGACTCCGGGAACCCAGATTTCCCCATGAGGTCGCTTTGCGAACATCTCCAGATAATGGATCTTCATTTAAAATCATTTCACTCACTTCAAAACAGCGGGCAACTGATAACCAGATATCCCCAATGGAGTACATATTTCGAGAAGAAGACATATTGTGATCGTCACAAGATTTAAGTCATATTATAGGATTTCACATCCGCGACAATTCTATTCACATTCACTTTACAATTATCGTAATATTCATGCATACATCACATCATAATTGCATAGTCAGCATAGTCTAGTTGGGCTTTGATCATGTTAATGCCTAAGTCACTGAGGCATGTACTCGAGTTTCCCCTGCGAGTTGTGGAGGAACTTCCTTCTTCAAAACGACAGTTCGTACACAAGGATCTCCCCGAGCAGGTCAACAAATGGCAATCTCCTTTAAAGAGATAGTTTGTTAACTTTTGGAGTTCCCCAGCTGAGATTCTCCCGCAGAGCGACACTCGACATCTTTCTTCAGATAAGATAGTTTGTTTCACATTCGCCATTCCTCACGGAGTCGTTGAATATACCCAACAAGGTCAATGGATGACAGTTTGCATCAGGAAAATAACTCTGATTCCCCGGTGAAGTTGACAAGCGACAAGCTTTCTCCCAGGGAGATGCTTCAACAAATCCCCAAAGGAGTCAGTAAATGATAATCTTCTTCAAGAAGATAGTTCAAATTCCTCAGCACGAGTCGATGAACGACAGTTTTCACCTCAGAAAACGATTTGTTTCCACCCCAGTGGATTGACCAAAGATGGTCCTTCTTTGGAAAACAGTTCATCCGCCTTCAAACGAAGTCATTAGCCCCTCAAAAGGACGCATGATCATATGGCATTCATTTAAAAGCTTTGAATATAAAAAAAAGCATGATGGAGTATCTTATTAATCATCAAATGGCATCTCTCCAACAAAGCGCTGGTGAGAAGTTTGGTGAGGAAACAAACATTTGAAAATTTTCTCTTTATCTGAGATATTGTCCAAATTATAACTGAGACCAGTTCCAAGATACAAACATCCGGATCGAGGGGAGGTTATCACAACTGAGACCAGTTTCGAGATATGGACATCCGAAACGAGGGGAGGTTATTTATCGTCATTATAATTGAGACCAGTTTCGAGATACAGACATCCGGATCGAGGGGAGGTTATCACAACTGAGACCAGTTTCGTGATACGGACATCCGAAACGAAGGGAGGTTGCTTACCTTTTTCTAAGTATCAACGCTTAGTTAAAGAAGATGGATTGCGCATGTTATTTTGCCATCCATTCACCCGAATCCACATAACGTGTTTCTACAGGAGTTTGTCTCCCTATCCCCCGCCAAGTGCGACAACGGGATCAAGTCATGCAAAGATTTTATCACTACAACATCTCAGGAACGCCCAAAATTCGGGCATTCTTTGGTATTTAAGTCTCTTTCACTCTGAAGCAATCGAGATATTAATCTCTCTCCCTCCAGATGAAAGAAACTTAAATAGGGGCATCTGTCATACCCTAATTTTTGACCCCAGAGATGTCATATCTTTTTAAATTTTCATCAAAGACAAAATAGATATTCAGAGCAGTCACTTGGTCATCTGATACCCAGTCTAGGGTTTTGAGCCCCATCAAGGACTAAAATCAGGGATCACATTTGGGAAACCCTAGAAAACTCCAGGGGATCACTCAAAGGCATCAATCATCTTCAAATAGCTCATATGACAATATCCATTGTGCATTACAATCCAATCCAAGATCCACAGTCATCAATTTCATCTGGTCGACAATTAGGGTTTTTTGACCTATATCACCAAGATAGTTGACTTTTAATCAGGACATGGATCCAAAACTCAAAGCATGACTCAAGAGCTTCTATTAACTCAATATAATCCATTCACATCACTCATTTGAGGAGGAAAGTTTGATTCATCACAAAAGTCCAAGAATTCACTTCATCTGGAAAAAGTCAACTGCACTGGATCACCTTTGACTTTTTGGAAATATTGGTCAACCATGACTTTTGAAGTTTTAAATCATCAATATATGATATTTGAAGTCATTGGATCAAGAAAATCAATCAAGAATCAAAAGTCAAAAGTTTGACTTTTCATACTTAGAAAATTTTTCCAAGTGTTTTCAAGTGATTTTTGCCAAACTTTGGAAGGGGTTTTCTCAAAATTTCACCTACAAACTGAAAAAAACTTCCAACATGAAAGTTGTAGATTTTGATCCAATAAACAACTTTGACACATATAATTTTTTGGCTAAAAATCAACCATTGAAGAGTTATGGAGCTTCAAAGTGGCTGCCTTCACAAAACATGCAAGAAAACCCTAGTTTTCTTCAAACTTTATGGGACTTTTTCACTAATTTCCCTAAAGAATTTGGGCAAACACCAAACTAATGAATTAAAGTACATATTAAGGGATTTCCAAATTGTGCTCAACCTTCTCCAAACTCATTTTGAGCTAAGAGATATGATTGATCAAAGTTAGGCACTTGAAGTGAAATTATAGGTCATGTGCAATTTGAAACTTTGCAATTTTGTGCAAATGACTTCTCTAAATGATGCTACCCGACCTCTAATACATCTGCAAGCACACCATACATCCAATTTCATCATTGCATAAGGATTAGAGAATATTCCCAAAAACAAAGGCATGTGATTATGTAATGATTACATTTAGGAATTTATGGCAAATTGATGAATCACCAAAGGAATCTCTTCCCAACCAATTGGAGCTCATTTCTGTCTCAGATTTGTCCCCTAAGATCAAGCAAAATCGAGGGCTAGGGGATTGATCAAATGGAATCAAAATTCCCATCATTGCATTTTGGATATTTTTGAATTCCTTCATAGCCAAGAAACCAAATCAACCTCACTAAGCAAGCTCACTCCTCTGCAACTATACTAAACCATTTGCCTATAAATACAAGTGTTATCCTTCATACAATTCACACCAAAGCAACCCTATTCCTTGCTTTCTCTTTCTCTTCTCATGCTTATGGTTTTTCAAAGTTCTTTGGCAAGAAGAATCGTTTTCTTCAAACCAGAGCTTCTCTTTGGAAAGTAAGCATTCTAACATCTCAAGGGGGCTCATTTGTGGTGATCCAAGAACCTGGATCACATCTGTAGGTGGAGGAACACCATTGTTGCATTCACTTTGGAGCTGTTGCAGTTGGAGGTCCATAGAGCAATTCAGAAGGTTTCAAGCAAAGCCAAGCATCTAGACACGTTCCTTAGGGCATAGTGAAGCTGTTCAGATGGCTGCAGCTCATCTGTAACTGAAGATTCATCATCCTCCATGTCCACTTGAAGCTCAAATCGAAGGTGTCGGGTAGAGCAATTCAGAAGGATTGAAGCCACAATAAGCATTCAGTTAGCATCACTGAGTCCCAAGGAAGCTTTTAGGATCGCTCACACAAGCCCAGGTGTTCCTCATCATCCTCACGACCTCCATTTTTAGAGGTATTTTTTCAAACTCCAACCCACTTATTTGAGTATTCTTTTTCATATAGCTCAATACTATCTTGTTCAGCATCATCAGAGGATTGAAAACCCTCTATCACCATTCATTTATTCATCTTGTTTGTCATTTAATTTTAAATTTAGGGTTCATATATTCTTCGTATTTTCTGAGAAATTAAGTAGCTATAGTTAATATAAATAAATGTTAGTTACATATCTGGATTCGTGAGGAAATTTAGAGCAAGATTGATGTTTACATCATGCCATTTAGTTGAGAAACCAGAGAGTTAGAAATTTGAAAATATTTGAGCTCGAGGAAGAAGATGGCTATGGTGGCGCGCGAAATTCAAATCTATGGGCTAGGTTTATTTCATTTTGAATGGTATGCATTTTATAAACGAATTCATTGTTTGCCCTAGTGGCCTCACATGCGCTCTTAGTCTCCTCATGCCTCAAGTCTGGGGTTCGAATCCCCCTCGCCCCAGACTTTTTGTTTCTTTTATTTTTCAATGATTTACCACTTGTTTGGAAACATAGTAAATTGGATGTGTGTTATAAACACCAAGCGCGCGTTGGCCCAGTGGTGTTATTTTGAGTTAGTGACTTGGAGGGCGTGAGTTCAATCCCTCTAGGTGACAAAACCTTATTTTTTATCACTTTTTTCCACTTAATTTCTTCACAACTTTAACCAATTATTTAACCTATCAAATTAATTCATTTTGACTTCATTTTTTTCACACTTGTTGATTAATATACATATTTTATGAATAACTAAAAAAATCATAAAAATATTATTTATTTTGTATATTTTTATTAGGTTCAAAATGGTGTTGTTTTAAGTAGTTTTAAATATGTTTTAATATATGTTTTCACTAAAAAAATCTAATACCTCATGAATATTTTGTGGAAGAAAATAAAATCCTAACCATTTAGGTCTTAATTAGGTATAGATTTTGTCTTTTACTTTAATTAAGTTGACTTTTGTCAAAACTCAAGCTATTTTCAAATTTCAAAGTAAAACAGACGATCGAGGTTTTCAAACAACAGAACCTCGTATCTTTTCAACTGTTTCTCATAAACAGTAAATCATTTTCATTGGGCCTCTATTAGAGTGTAAGACCCAACACCTTTTTCTTTTCATAGTTTGTTTTTCAAAAACTGTATTTACAAAATCTTCTTTCTGTTTTCAAAACATTCTTCTGGTATTTGAAGGGCATTATTCCCAGTGAAACTCTTCAGATACCTATGTGACCTTTGTCCATCTTCACTTCTTCTGTTTTCAAAAACCTTTAACTGTTTATCATAAATATTCAACTGTTATCAATAAAACAACAAAAATTGCTGGTAAGGCTTTGTACATACTTCTTCAAAGGCCTCCACTCCATCTAGGTTAGGCTTTACAAGCTTTCCATTTACTGTCTTTATTTAAATTACTGTCAAATATATAACTGTTTATATATTGTTTAGAACTACGTTTGAGTGTAAACCCTAGGACAGTTAAACTATATATATATTATAGGAATATGGCCTAGGATTGAGAATGTCTTCCCGGTGAAGGCTCTTTCCTAATAAGAGATCTGTAGTTCAAACCCCCAAGATGAATTATTCCCGGTGAAACATCTTGGTAAAAGCCTTAGAACAAAAACTAGGACACATCCACCCAAAGAGGAATTATTCCCGGTGAAACCTCTTACCCATTTGCTTAAAGCCAAAATAAGTTCAAAACCACATAGCTTCCTCTTGTGCTATAACAAGGACCCTCGATGACCCTCGATTAGCCTCCTCTTGGGCTTTGTACAAGGACCCACAGGCTTCTTAAAAGCATTTCCAGCTTCCTCTTGAGCTTGTATACAAGGACTCATCAGGTTTCTTATAAACATAGGAACAGGTCTTTAGTTACCTTTTTAGCCTATCCTGGTGAGTTTCTTCCATTCTTTAAACCAGACTTTAAACAAGCTAAGATTGTCTCAATCTCATATTGAGTACACTTTTTGGAATGAGAGACATGGACAGTCTCTGTCACCCTTATCTTCATCAATCTTCCTTAGCAGAGTCTAGGATCCATGTTTGCTTATCCTCAGTCAGAGTCAGCCTTAATCTTGGGCTTTAAAACAAGAAGTCTCCACTAGATAATCTTTCTGCCTTTCATTTCATCAAAAACCCCTGGAAAGGGTTAGCCACATCATTCTTTCATTTTAATAAAACCCCTGGAAAGGGTTAGCCTCCACATCATTCTTTCATTTCAACAAAAACCCCTGGAAAGGGTCAGCCTCCAAAATCACTCCTTCAAATCCAAAGATTCATTATTTTAAAAGATAAATTCTCCAAAAGAGTCAAAACCCCTGGAAAGGGTTAGCCTCCAAAAATCCAGTCTTTTAATAATCAAGTTCTCCAGCTGAGTCAAAATCCCTGGAAAGGGTTAGCTTCCAAAAAACATAAAAAAATTAGTTTGTTAGAACCTCTAGCAGAATAAAACTCCCTCAGTGAGTCTTTCATTTTTAGTAGCCACAACCTTGGGCTTTGTACGAGGCAGATAAACCATATTCCCCATTGTCAAAGATTTCTAATCTCTAGGATCTTTTCCCCATAGAGTCTTCCATACTCAGTTTCTTTAAGAGTCCGCCACAACCTTGGGCTTTGTGCAAGGCAGAAAATAATCTTTCCCCTAGCTAGAGTAGCCACAACCTTGGGCTTCATACAAGGCACAAATTAAATAACTTTCACAGTTAAGAGTCAGCCATAACCTTGGGCTTTGTACAAATAAAGTCATCCATAGTCTTAAAAACTCAGTTATCCTCAGCAGTCAGCCACAACCTTGGGCTTCATACAAGGCACATATAGAGTCTCCCTAAGTAGAGTCAGCCACAATTCTGGGCTTTGTACAGAACACCAAATAAAATCCATCAAAATAAACACTCTCCAATTAGAGTCAGCCTCAATTCTGGGCTTTGTACAGAACACAAAAAAACCTTAGTTTAAATTCTCCCCAGTAGAGTTATCTTTCAAAAATAATAAATCAATCAAAAGCCTCAAGCTTGGGCCTCATGCAAGCCAGCTAAAAAATCAAATCTTTCAAACAATAGATAGACATAGCTCATCTTCATAGGTAGATATTTCTCTTATCTCACCACAAACAAACAATCATTTCAAACAATCATCATTTCAAACAAATCATCATTTCTCCCATTTAGGACACTAAAAGGCATGCTCTGACAACACACCCAGACTTGTACGACCCTTTCCCTATTTTGGTTGAGAATCTTTCATTTTAAAGGCACGATGGCTGTCATACTTGATCAACCAAGTAGACTCCCCTCTTAATGAAACATCATTTTTTTTAGCTTTTCTGTCACTTTTAAAATGTTTGTGGTGGAATAGTAGAAATACCTCTCTGTAAAGATGATTTCATGTCTCTTTATTGTAAATAGAGATTTAATTCAAAGCTTCAATCTTGAGCTTCAAGCAAGGCACCCAAAAATAATTCATTTCCCTAGTTAGTTCCCCGAACTACATTAAGCTCTGACTTCCACTAGGGATATGTAGGCATGAGGTTCACAAGGAATCTCAGCGAGCTAATAAAATACCAAAAATAGTCAGTTTGTCTGTGTGTCTGTCTTTTCAAATCAATTCAATTCTCTCTCCTAACACAAAGGAGAAACTTTCCCAATCATTAGCAATAAACACAATCACAGTGACACAGAGAAGGTTCCCGTAGAGTACTACGGATATGTAGGGTGCTTAAACTCTTCCCTATGTATAACCGACCCCCCGAACTCCAGAATTTCTAGTCTAGGTGAAATCCCCACACTTAGAAAACTCCTAGGGTTTAGTTGAGATCTTTTTTTCCCTTTCCTATTTGTAGGACAATAAGAAAGTTCGTGTGATATCGTAGGAAGAACTGAAACAAAATTCATCCCATCCCGGGCACATTCCCCTTCCAAATTTCGCGTGAAGGATCTAGCGTGCCGTCCTCCCAAGTGAAACGGGGAGGTAAAAAAAACGACACCACACCAGATAATGCTTCTATTCAACTCTAGGCTTAAACTTTTTCCTGGGAAATATAAATCCCGGTGGTCTGGTTCGTTTGTGGTACAAACGGTATTTCCTCATGGCGCGGTGGAAATTAAAAATCCAACCAATGGAGATATATTCAAGGTGAATGGAAAAAGGTTGAAGCCCTATTATACTGGAGTAGGAGCAGGAGTGATCGATCATTTGCATCTCACCGGATGAGGTGTAGACTGTCGAGCCATGCGACGTTAAACGAAGCGCTTCGTGGGAGGCAACCCACGCTCGTTTTTTTCTAACGCATTTTCTTGTATGTTGTTTTGTTTTATTTCATTTTAGGTGGTCAGAGTTTGGATCGGTAGGTGCGACTTGAGTCAAAAAGCACGAATATTATTCGCTTTTGGTGCATATAAGAGCATCAACACGGGTGCCCGTGTGGGGAAACACAGCCCGTGTTGTGTGAGAGTCTAGAGAAAGTAAAAAAAATGCGTTGAAGCTATAGCGCCATCAACACGGGCGCCCGTGTGCAGCAACACGGCCCGTGTTGCCTTCAGCATCATCCACATGAACATGCACAGAACTTTAACACGGGTGACCGTGTGTGGTCACACGGACCGTGTGACGAGTGCGGGCCAGAATTTGAAATTTTTAGTTGGTCACTTATGTGGGCCCCATATGCATTATAACACTTCTTCTCCCTCATTCAACTCACTCTCCCACTTCTCACTCTCTTCCTACATGAAAACCTAGCCTCCACCTTCAAAAACCCACTCTTCCATGATCAACCACTCACTTAAACACCATTGTGCTTTCACTAAAGTTGCTCTCCTCTCCATCCTCTACACTTTCATCGGTTTAGATTTTAATTTTGTGCAATTTTAATTTTCGAATTTTTCTTAGTGTGGTGTTTGTCTCTTGTTTTCAATTTTCTTGCAGAGACCTTATCATGCCTCCCCGAAAAACAATCCAGCCCCCCAACGTATGGGATGATTTCGCGGAATCCTCCCAACCAAGGTAGAGAGTCCGTCGCGCCCCTAGTCGCGCAACCGGTCGTAGTAGGAATCAAGAGGAGAATGCCCATGGCATTATATTTGCTAAACCTGAGCACAAAGCAAGGTATGATGTTTTAGTTCAGCGTAAATTACTCCCAACCCGCTATATCTGTGATGACACACTTGTTAAGTTAGGCCTAAAAGATGAAGTATATCGTATGTTTCACAACATCCGGATGTTGCCCTTTATGCTATTTGAGGCACCCACTTATGAAGGCCTAACTCTTGAATTTTTGAGCACCGTTGAATTTAAATTGCGACACAAATGGAATGGCTCCGAATTGTAGTATTTTGGTGATCTGGAATTTTTTATGTTTGGTAATAAGCATACTTTGTCTGTGGAAGAGGTTGGGGCGGCCCTTAAACTACCTTCCGCTGGACCGGGAGCCCCACCCGAGACATTTCTTGCTGCTGAATTTTGGGAAGCCATCACAGGATCCGCTGGGTACAACCCTAGTAAGGCCAAGGCCTCGGGGATTCATAACCCTTGTTTCAGATATGCTCAGAAAGGCTTGGCCTTTACTTTATTTGGGCGGGGAGATGGTACGGGGGTATGTGCGAAGAGAGAGCTTTTTCTGTTACATAATATGATTGATGTAGGACGAGTAAATATAGCGGCTTTTGCTGCTAACCACCTGAAACAAGTTGGGTATGCTTCTCCTAGGGAGATCTCAGTAGGTGGGATGATCTCTCAACTGGCTGATCACTTGAACTATAGTCAGCTCTTGATAGAGGAACCCTCGATACATGGTAAGAAGATTGACTTGCAAACTTTTGTCAATCAAAGGATGATTGTGGTACAACCAGGGTACTACTCTCTAACTGTTCATGGGCAACATATTATGGCACTACCCGCACCCCATTGTATCTCTATTGCAAATCGTTCTAACTGGTTGTATGTAGCTACAGGTCCATATCTAGGCGAAAGCCCTCCACATGATCATAATTTTTCAGGTGACGAAATGGAGGATGACAACCCAACTCAAGATCACCCTGTCCCGCCTCCTCAGCAGTTCAACCAACAAACTGCTCGGTCGTCCTCCATGACTCCAGATCAATGGGGGTGGGTACAAACAGAGATTGGCGCTCTCCGTACCGAGCAAACAAGACAAGGTGTTGAATTGTTTCGACAAGGAACTGTGGTGGACGATGTCCAAGATATGATGCGATGTCTTATGTTGCACTTTCCACATGATCCCCCTCCTCCACCGTCGTTTCAGTAAACCAGGTAATCTCTGTCACACTTGAATTAAAACATTGAGGACAATGTTTCGTTCAGGTGTGGGGGAGGTTCTATTTTATTTTATTGCCTTGCTTTTCGTTTTTGAATTCATAGTTTAGTTTGTTTGATTTGATTATGTTCGTTTGTCTTACTTTTATGTTAAAGTATGTTTCTTTCAAGTTTGTATGGTGCAGTGTTGTCATGGTGTTACCAGGTGATTGATACAAGTCGGAGGGGAGCAAACTAATAGCTAGTGGTTGAACAACACACCCCATACTTGATCTTCGCAGGCACCACGGAAGTTGACACAATCAAAGAGGAGAAGGTAGGACGCAAAACATCAACACTGAACCAAGAGAGCAGTATGGTATATTTCAGTTGAAAGGAAACCGCATGACACCAAGAGCACCTCGAAGCATGTAAGCTTAACCGACCCGGTGAGATTTCAAAGCCAAATTCATAACTCCACATGAGAGTCCAGTCAGGTATGGCACTATTCACTTTGATTTTGTGTATGTTCTCATAACACAAGCACACTACGAGAGCGCACACTGAGGCAAGTTTTTTTCGTAACCCCGAGCCTTTCTAGCCATCCTGTATGCATGATATCCATCGTCAACCCCCTTTGAGCCGTAATGTTTGTTTTGTTCATTGTTGTTATTCTCGTTACCACCCACATATTCACTATTCATGTTATCGCTCGGTATTAATGTTATTCTCTGGAAAGACACGAAAGAATCTAAGTGTGGGGTTGTAAACCATTGAGAAAAGGGCAAGTAAAAAAAAAGAGAAAGAAAAGAAAAAAAAAGAGATGAATGTTGAACTTGTGAAAATCCAAAGAGAAAGTTTGAAAAACAAAACGAAGAAAAAATCCTTAACCCTTGCCCACTTGTATGAAAGACCATATGAATGACTCTAAAAAGCTAAAAACAAGATGTCGAAGGTCTTAACCCCATTCTTACGATTCAAACCACTAAGAGTAGTAATGTGAACCCAACATGAATGTCGAGCACCAAAACCATTTGTTATTCCATTCCTTGTTTACCCCACCAAACCCAAGCCACGTTACAACCCGAAGACCTCATGAAGTGTGTGTAATCTGTGTGTGTAGTGATTCGAGAATGTATTCAAAGTTAAAAGTAATATGCATGCCTTGGTACTGTGAGTGTAAACACTTTAACCCGGAGAGATTTTGTGAGAGTGTGAAAAGCTTGCAGGTGCAAAAGTGCCCGGAAGTGATAATGCAGTCGATAGATTGACGAAGGATGCCATAGACTCGATTGTTAAGGGAAGTGTCACGGGGAAAAATCATGTTTTTTTTTTCGGGATGAGACACCTGATGCCTTCTTTGGGCTCGAGTGTTCAAGAAAATGATTTTTCTTTTGTTTCGACCAAACTTTTTATTGTTTCAAAAGTAGGAAAAGGAAAAAAGTTGCAATAACCTAAAAAGAGATGCAAAGCCCAAAACTAAAAGCAATGCAAAAGTGGGGGAGAGATTCCGGGTAAGAGGGTTGGTTATACGAAGGGAAGGTATTAGCACCCAACGTATCTATAGTACTCTATATAGGCTTCTTTGTTTATGTTTGTTTCATTCTATGTTATGGTGGAGGTTCTTGTGAGATAGGTGGGACCTAAGGTGTTTGTTTGATTATGCTCGCAAAGATCATCGCGATCCTCTGCATACATATCCCTTAGAGGGAATCAGAGCATCTGTAGCTCGGGGTCTACGGGTGCTAAGGTTTGAGTGGTTTGAGGGAGAAGTTTTGCTCGCCAAGGATACGACCTTGTGCCTACGTATTCTCAAAGGGATGTTGAGAAAGTCAGAGCAATCGTAGTTCCCACTTATGCTAGTGGAAGCAAAGGATAAGAGACAAATGTCATCTTAATGTTCGATGTATCTAATCTATATCATCACATACATCTGTTTGATTTTTGTTTGAAATCTTTTCATTATAAGCCCTGGGCTGTGCCACTTATGGCGCTTAAAATGATAAAGATGTTTTTTTTGTTTAGCCAGCCTTGTGGCAAAAACTTTCAATGAAGTTAGCCTTGTGACAAAAAGTTTTGATTAATCAGCCAGCCTTAAGGCAAAAGTTTCAATGAAGTCAGCCTTGTGACAAAAACTTTGATTAATCAGCCAGCCTGGTGGCAAAACGGTTTGATTGATTAGCCAGCCTTGTGGCAAAAAGAAATTTGATTGATTAATTGTTTGTGATGATATAGAAGAGATACTCCTATCATAGAGATGAAAAATGTCTAATCTCCTAGGGTATTTGTTTTGGATATTGGGGATGCTTATAAGAAGCCCGTGGGTCCTTGTACGAAGCCCAAGAGGAGGCTATCCGAGGGTCCTTGCATTGTAAGGCCAAGAGGAGGCTATAGGAGGGACAATCGAGGGTCCTTGCATTGTAAGCCCAAGAGGAGGCTATGGGAGGGACAAGTCGTTTGTACAAAGCCCAAGAGGAGGCGTGGTATAGTTGGTTTGAGCTCTTAGAGCGATTTCACCAGGAAACCATACTCTATGTCCTAACCTAAACTAGGGAGATTCTTTGCACGAAGCCCAATAGGAGGCTATGGGGAACCTAGTGTTGTACTAAGTTGAACAAGTATATATACATGAACAAATACATGAACAAGTATGAACAAACATGGACAAACATGAACAAGTATGAACAATTATATATATATATATATATATATATATATATATATATATATATATATATATATATATATATATCAAGGTGTGTGTATATAGTGGAGTTTATGAAGGAAATATACCTGTAAGCATGATCCATTTGTATACACGGGGCTCGGGACTTATACTCGGGGAGAGGCCCACTTGAGTTTATTCAAAGCTATGCAAAACAAAAATATTTACAAAAGGGCTCGGGACTTATACCTACATGGAGGCCCATGGTATTTTGGGGAAGATTTAAAGAAAACCTTCATTTTTTGACTTGTTATTCGAGGTTAAAAATCAAATTGATCGAGGTATGTACAAAAAGGTGTATGTACAATGAAATACCTAATTTCATGTAAGGGAATGGGACTTATACCTATGTGGAGGCCCAAATTGATTTATGAAGAAAAACCCTAATTTTTGATCTTGTTATTCGAGGGTTTAAATCAATTTGGTCGAAGTATAAAAGATAGGTATATATACAATAAAAAAACCTAAATTTATTCAAAGGAATGAGGCTTATACCATAAGGGATGCCCATGTTTTGAAAATCAATTGATCAATCCAAAAAGATTTAATCAAGAGTTTTTAAAAAGAAAACTAAAAAAATGGTTCTAAAAAAAGTTCATAAAAAGATTTGTTTTTTTTATTAAAGTTATGTAAATAAATGAAAAAAAAAATATTTACAAAGAGGTTTGGGGCTTACACCTTAAGGGATGCCCATGGTATGTGAAAATCAATTGATCAATCCAAAAGGATTTGATCAAGATGTTTCTTTTGAAAAGAAAAACCAAAAAAGAAATGGTTTATCGTTTTGAAAAACTGTGATCGTTTGTTTTTTAAAACAGTTTGAATTTTTGACAAAAGTCAACTTAAAAAAACAAATTTCATGCTTAATTAAGACCTAAATAATTAGGGTTTAATCACAAAATATTTACAACTAATTAAGTTTTAAAAATCAAGTGAAAAACAATATTTAAAGTATTAAAAAAAACACTTAAAAACATGTCATTTTAAACTTAACTAAAAATGTGTTAAATAAATATTTTTTTGTGATTTTTTTTGGATGTTCATAAAATATATATAATAAATAAAGAATGTGCAAAAAATGAAATAAAAATGATGAATTTTGATTGGTTAAATCAATTGATGAAGTTGTGTAAAAAATTAAAGAAAACAAGTGATAAAAATTTGGTTTTGTCTTCACAAGGGTTTGAACCCACGCACCCACGCTTGCCAACCAAAACAATGACCAACTGAGCTGCGCGCGCAGCTTGTAAGTAACACGCTTCTATTTAATTATATTTTAAAATGAATCATTTGAATTTCCTGAACAAAAATGGCGCCAAGAACACATCCCCAACTTGATTTTGAAATTTCTGAAAACTGAGTTGTTTTGATCGAGTAGATAGCCTATCTCACTCGGTTTTTCATGAGGAACATGATGGTGATCTTTAATTTCATTTATTTCCACTCTAAGATCATCAATTTTTAGGAAATCGTGAAGAACCCTAATTCTGAGATTGATCATGAAATCGTGTATGTGCAAGATAAATGGCAATTGATTGAGGGTTAATGATCCATACACATGCAGAAACATGATGGCAAAGAAATATTTCATTTATGATGCATGTATGTATGAGTTTGAAGTTCATGAGCACTTACCTTAAAAATGGCAAAACTGGAAATCGAATTCTTCAATAGAGGTGTTACAGAAGTTGTTTGATGATCTGGATAGCTTCAATGGACCTTAGGGAATGTGTTTGAATGCTTGGCATGGATTGAATTCATCTGGATCATTCCATGGAACCCGATCTGCAGTAGGACCAAGTGTGAATCGAGCTTGATGATTTTGAGGTTTCAGGTTGATGATGAGTGTTGGGATAGTTCATATGAAGTATATGGATGGTGTTTGAAGTGTTAGTTTGGACAGAAATGAGCTTGAATTGATTTTGGCATGATAAGGCTAGTGTTATGCATATTTGGAGGTTGAAGAGTGATTCTGAGATTTGAAGTGTTTTGGGGTGTGTGAATGGATCAAGCACATCCCATATGATGTTTATGAGTTGTGGGAAGCAATACTTTGGCCAGAACTTCAAGGGTTTGGAGGTTGAAGTTTCTACCTCTTTGAAAATCGTGAAACTTGCAACTTAAGAAAGAAGAGAGAAAACCTATGATTATGAGGTTTTGGTGTGATTTGAAGAGTGATTTGAACCTCTATTTATAGGCCAAGGATTCTGAACTCCAAGCTTTGCAAGTTGATCAAAGAATGGTGATTTGGCATTTGGAGATAAAATGGAATCTTTACATTTAATGCAAATGGTTAAAAGTGACTTAACCATGGTTAATCTTCCAAGCTTCTTATCCTCTTCCATTCTGATCTTCAAATCAGAAAATATCTCTCAATTATTGCATTGATGCATCATTACTTGCATTATAGGTCATATGGTATTGAAACTTAGTGAAAAAATGGTGAAAATTCAAGCATAATGGTCACTAATGTCAAATTTCAAAACCATAGCTACACTCCATATTTTTTCATGCTCTTGGACATTTTGGAAAGCTCATGTTACACACTTCAAAACCCTAGTTGAAATTTTCTTCAAGACCTTTAAGGAAATGGGTGAAAAAGATCCATGAACTTTGAAGAAAATGAGATTTTAAGTGAAATTTTCAAAAGATACCAACTTTGAAGCTCCATATCTCTTAAATGGTTGATCTTTTGGAAAATCATTTTATGTGACAAAGTTGTTTATTGGATCAAAATCTACAACTTTCATGTTGGAAGTTTTTTTCAGTTTGTAGGTGAAATTTTGAGTTATTCTCTTCCAAAGTTTGGAAAAAACCATTGAAAAACACTTAGAAATTTTTCTAAGTATGAAAGTCAAACTTTTGACTTTTTGATTCTTGATTGATTTTCTTGATTTTCCTTGATCAAATGACTTCATATATCTTGATGATTTAAAACTTCAAAAGTCATGGTTGACCAAAATTCCCCAAAAGTCAATGGTGATCTTGTACAGTTGACTTTTTCAGACGAATCGCGTTTCTGGAGATTTCAAATGAACCAAGATATCCTCACCAAATGAATGGTATGAATGGATCACATTGAGTTATTGGAGGACCTTGAGCCATAGTTTAAGTTGTGGCACCATGTTCTGATTAAAAAGTCAGTGGTTCAGGTGAATTAGGTCAAAAACCCTAATTGTCGACCTGATGAAATTGATGACTGTGGATCTTGAATTGAGGTGTAATTTCCATTGTATATTGTCATAGGGATTATTTGAAGATTATTGAAACCTTTGAGTGATCCCCTGGAGCTTTTTAGGGTCTCCCAAATGTGATCCCTGATTTCAGTCCCTGATAGTTCAAAACCCTAATCTGATGATTTGAAATTTCACTGTTGATTAATCCTTGTGTAGGGGATGTCTTGAGCCAATCGATTAGGTCAAAATGATGTAGTTGGGGTCTTGAGGTCATGTCCCAAGTCATTAGGTCAAATCCTGAGCAAAAGTCAGGGGTTTGTTGTCTTCAGTCAAAACCCTAATCTAGTTGATTCAGAGCCTTTGAGCTTGTTGAAATGAATCTTTGAGGACAAAATGTTGATTGTTAATGGAGATGATTCATTTGATATGAAGAGAGAGAAAAACCCTAATTGATTGTTGCTTGTACTGATGAGTGATTTCTTGATTAAACCCTACTGAGCACAAGTAGCAAACACAAGCTATGCATTTTGTTAGAGATGCAAATGATGCATATGCAATGATATGAGGTGGTATCTTAGGTCAAAAATTGGGGTATGACAGATGCCCCTATTTAAGTTTCTTCAACCTGAGATACGAAGATTGAAAATCTTCGTTTTGATAGGGTGGAAGAGACTTAATTATCAGAAGACGCAAATTTTGGACCTAAGATACCAAAATTGCGATTGATGCAAGGATATCTTTACCGAGGGGACATCAAGAACTGACTCCACTGAGGACAAGAGATCGGGAAGGATGTCTCAATCCGTTTTAGGAAGAGAATCCGTTTTTTTTTCTTTTTGGGAAAGCAAGTGTATGCTTCACTCGGGAATGATAGCTTTGTAAGAAAAGCTTACCTATCGACATTACCGACTATCATTACAGAGATAGACTTGTTAATAATGCGAAGGTGAAAGGTATGAAACTGTATTACCGACTATCAGCATGGTGATAGACTTGACATGGTAAAAAGAGTTTCAAAGGTTCGGTTGATATTACCGACTATCAGCATGGTGATAGACATGTTTAAATAATATAACCAGAACAAAAAGGTTACCGACTATCAGCCTTGTGATAGTGGTTTTGAAGACATGATCAATTATCAGCCGAGTGATAAAATGATCCTGGAGACTTTGTTAGGGAAATTACTGGTTATTCAGCCTTGTGAACAGTAATAAGGCCCTGATTGTTAAATGGTCTTCATGATTGATTTCCTTGAGAGGAAAAATCTTTTGAAAGAGAAATAAGTTGCTCAGACGATGAGGCTTTTGCTTATTGTATGTTTTTCACGACTCTGTTTGGTGAATCGGAATTTGAATTTCTGGTAAAGACAAGGTTCTATCCAAGACTTTGTACCCATGAGGAATGAATTCAAATGGGATTTTCTCCTTTGTTTTGAGAGGATAAACTGGAGCAACCTTCTTCCACGAGGAATGATCTCAGTGGGGAACTGGAGAAAAAAGATGTTCTTTCTGCTTATGGGTGACAACCTACTGGAGAGATGACACGCCCATACCTGTTTCTCTTTTTTTTTCTTTTTTTCTTTTTTTGGGATAAATATATCCTAAACAAGTGTTTTCGAAGCAAACATTGAAAAATGCAAGAATGCATAAATGATGCAAATATGTATGAATGATGAATGTCATGAATGTTGCATGCATGCTTAACAATACTAACAGACAAAGAAGTATATACGGGAGAGGGACCGACGTCGCAATGCAACCAAATACTCGGCAAATGTTTTTCAACATGGTGCAGATAACACGGGTGGTGTTGCGTGCTTTTAACTTCTCTGGGGAAGATAAGCATCTTTTCTTATTGGGATGGAAAAACTTTTTCACTGGAGATGAAAGGTCTTCGTCACTGGGGATAAAAGACCTTCTTCACTGGGGATAGAAGAACTTTTTCTACCATGAGGGGTAATTGGTTCAGGAATTTATTTTTTTTGCATAAGAATACCGTTGTCTCATTATCTCTTTTGTGGAAGAGAGCAACCCTTAGGGAGAATCCTTTTGTTCATCCTATGGAGACAGCTGTCGATGTTTCCTTCTGTTGTTCACAACTCAAGGGAAAATTTCGCTTTTATTTTGAAAAAGAAAAGTAAATTCATTTAAAACTTCTTTTTTTCTTTTTTTCAAAAGTGAATAACACAATTAAAGCGTCATTTTGCAAGCTAAAAGAAATTAGAGATTGCAAACAAATGGGCACAAGGCTCAAATTTATTTAATAGGACGGAAATCAGCTAAAGGCGTGATTCCATGGAGTATTTACAAAAGTTGGAAATGGTAAATATGCGGAAAAGGCTACATTGAAAGCAATAACCACTATTCTCCCTATCAACTTTGAGTTCCAAATGTGCTTGTCGCTTCAGATTGGTGATGATTTGATTGAAGATCCTTTGATGAAAAAGACTCCTCAGGTGATGAAGTATGGACTGATGCAGTTACTTTGTCATAAATCCTTAATTTTTGCCTAGATTGCCCTTTCAGGTTTTCAATCTACCAGGATGAATTTTTCTGTTTATTATCTCTAATTTTTGCCTGGACCGCCCTTTCGGGTTTTCAGTCCACCGAGACGCTCATTTTTGCCTAAGTCGCCCTTTGCGGGTTTTCGACTTACCGAGTTGTTCTTTTGTCTTTTTTAGACAAAGTATTTCTTGACTGCATCAGCATTCACAGGATGTGGGAGTTCATCACCATCCATGGTTGCAAGAGTCATGGCGCCGCCAGAAAATGTTCTTTTGACGACATACGGGCCTTCGTAATTAGGAGACCATTTGCCCCTAGAATCTGGTTGAAAAGACAAGATCTTTTTAAGCACGAGGTCGCCTTCTTGAAATTCACGAGGTCGAACCTTTTTGTTGAAGGCTTGTTTCATCCTTGCTTGGTATAACTGTCCATGACATAGAGCAGTCATACGTTTTTCTTCGATTAAGTTCAACTGATCGTATCTGCTTTGATACCATTCAGCCTCTGATAACTTAGTCTCCATGAGGACTCTCATTGATGGGATTTCAACGTCAACGGGGAGTTTAGCTTCCATGCCGTATACTAGAGAAAAGGGAGTTTCCCCTGTTGAAGTACGCACTGAAGTACGGTACCCATGTAAAGCAAATGGCAACATTTCATGCCAGTCTTTGTAAGTGACGACCATTTTCTGGACGATCTTCTTAATATTCTTGTTAGCAGCTTCGACGGCGCCGTTCATTTTTGGTCTGTAAGGAGAAGAGTTATGATGCTCAATCTTGAATTCCTCACACAATTCTTTCATCATCTTGTTGTTCAAGTTTGAACCATTGTCAGTAATGATCTTGCTGGGAATACCATATCGGCAAATGATGTTATTCTTGATAAACCTCACAACCACTTGTCTTGTAACATTGGCGTAAGATGCTGCTTCGACCCATTTGGTGAAGTAATCAATAGCCACTAAGATGAAATGATGACCGTTTGAAGCTTTCGGATCGATCATTCCGATCATGTCGATACCCCACATGGAGAAAGGCCATGGAGATGAGAGAACGTTGAGTAGAGTCGGTGGCATATGGATCTTATCTGCGTAGATCTGGCACTTGTGACATCTCTTCACGTGTTTGTAACAGTCTGATTCTATTGTCAACCAATAGTATCCTGCTCTTAAGATCTTTTTGGACATTGCATACCCATTTGAATGAGTTCCAAAGGACCCTTCATGCACTTCATGCATTAACATGTCTGCTTCGTGTCTATCCACGCATCTGAGCAAAACCATGTCGAAGTTTCTTTTGTATAGCACATCTCCGTTCAGGAAGAAACTGCCAGAAAGCCTCCTTAGAGTTTTCTTATCTTTGTTTGATGCCCCAAGCGGGTACTCTTGAGTTTGAAGGAAGCGTTTGATGTCGTGGAACCACGGTTTATCATCGATGACTGTTTCAGTTGCAAACACATAGGCAGGCCTTTCAAGGCGTGTAATTCTGACTTTGGGCATATCGTTCCAATGACTGACTTTGAACATGGAAGATAGAATAGCCAAGGCGTCTGCCATTCGATTCTGATCTCGAGGTATATGATGCAATTCAACTTTGTTGAAGAAAGTCAACAGACGTCTTGCATAATCTCTGTAAGGAATCAAGCCAGGGTGGTAAGTTTCCCATTTGTCTTTGATTTGGTTGATCACGAGGGCTGAATCTCCATATATGTCGAGGATCTTGATCCTTAAGTCAATGGCTTCTTTGAGGCCCATGATACAAGCTTCATATTCTGCGATGTTATTGGTGCAATCAAATAGTAATCTGGCGGAGAACGGGATATGAGTACCCTTGGGAGTGATGATGATTTCCCCAATTCCATTGCCAAAAGCATTAACTGCTCCATCGAAAATTAGGCCCCATCTTGATCCAGGATCAGGACCTTCTTCTGGTAATGGTTCGTCATAATCTTTCATCTTTAAGTACATGACATCTTCATCAGGAAAGTCAAATTTGAGAGATTGATATTCATTAATTGGTTGATGCGCCAAGTGATCGGCGAGAATGCTTCCTTTGACCGCTTTTTGAGCACGGTATTCAATGTCATACTCAGATAACAGCATTTGCCATCGGGCAATCCTTCCTGTTAAGGCGGGCTTTTCAAAGACATACTTGATCGGATCCATTTTGGAGATTAACCAAGTAGTATTGTTGATCATGTACTGGCAGAGACGTTTTGAAGCCCAAGCCAAAGCACAACATGTTTTTTCGAGCATGGAATAATGAGACTCACAATCTGTGAATTTCTTACTCAAGTAATAGATGGCATGCTCCTTCTTACCGGTTTCATCTTGCTGTCCAAGCATAAAACCCATGGATTCTTTCAACACAGTAAGGTACATGATTAATGGTCTTCCTTCAACTGGAGGAATCAATATTGGTGGTTCTAACAGGTACTCTTTGATACTGTCGAACGCTTTCTGGCAATCTTCAGTCCATACAACTCCTTGATCTTTGCGGAGAAGCTTGAAAATTGGCCCATAAGTAGCAGTCATTTGAGAGATAATCTGGAGATATAGTTCAATCGTCCGAGAAATCCTCTTACTTGCTTTTCAGTCTTTGGT
This sequence comes from Vicia villosa, assembly GCF_029867415.1. NCBI lineage: Eukaryota > Viridiplantae > Streptophyta > Magnoliopsida > Fabales > Fabaceae > Vicia > Vicia villosa. Next base: position 17,749,160 of record NC_081186.1, on the reverse strand, counting down.
GCAGGAATCTCTTGAATAGCTCTGACTTTGTCGGGATCTACTTCAATACCTATTTGGCTGACAATGAAACCCAAGAGTTTTCCAGATCTAACCCCAAAAGTACATTTGTTAGGATTCAAGCGAAGTTGATATTTCCTTAGTCGTTGAAACAACTTCAAAAGGTATTCAATATGTTCTTCTTCTGTGCTGAACTTGGCTATCATGTCGTCCACATAAACTTCAATTTCTTTATGCATCATGTCATGAAAGAGAGTAGTTATCGCCCTTTGGTAAGTTGCGCCTGCATTCTTTAATCCAAATGGCATCACTTTGTAGCAAAATGTACCCCATGGGGTGATGAAAGATGTCTTCTCCATATCTTCAGGAGCCATCTTGATCTGATTATAACCGGAGAACCCGTCCATGAAGGAAAAGACGTTGAACTTAGCGGTGTTATCGACCAGCATGTCGATATGCGGTAATGGAAAGTCATCTTTTGGACTGGCCTTGTTCAAGTCACGGTAGTCAACACACATTCGGACTTTTCCATCTTTCTTCGAAACTGGCACTATGTTGGCCAACCATTGAGGATACTCTGAGGTGATAAGAAAACCTGCGTCGAGCTGTTTTTGAACTTCTATTTTGATCTTGTTAGCCATATCAGGGTGAGTCCTTCGCAATTTCTGCTTAACTGGCGGACATTCTGGCTTCAATGGCAAGAAATGCTGAACAATATTGGTATCCAACCCATGCATGTCTCGGTAGGACCAAGCAAATACGTCAACATATTCTTTGAGAAGGTCTATCAACTTACTCTTGATATCAGCATCAAGCAGTGATCCAATGGTCACTTCTTTTTTGTCTTCTTCAGAACCCAAGTTGATCTTTTCTAAAGGCTCTTTGTGAGGCAAAATGGCTCTTTCCTCGTGCTTAAGTAATCGAGAGATCTCGTCCGGGATCTCCTCTTCTTCCTCTTCTTCGGCTTTGAACACAGGAAACTCAAAGTTGGGAGAGGGCATAGGGTTATTGCATTCAATGGGTTTATTAATAGTTAATCTGCACATATGATTTATGCTTGTTTCAGAAAAAAACTGTGAATGCAATAGTGTATGCAGATTATTGAAAAAGTTTTTTTTATTTTGGTTTTTTAGGATTACCATTTTCAGAAAAAAGCAAAAAATAAAACATATAATGTAGGGAATTCAAAATGACACTTTATTTATGATTCATTTTTGAAACAAAGCCCTAAACACAAACTCATTTGTCTTGGGCAGGACAAAGAGGGAAACTTTTAAAAACAAAACCCTATACACAAACTTATTTGGGCAAAACATTTAAAAGCAAAGCCCTATAAAACATCTCTCTGCTTTGGGCTAGGCAGGAGGTCAAAATAACAACGAGGTGATTACTTTGAGCGGCGAACAACATTCGGGATGTCGACAGCTTTCCAGTAGCAACGAACTCCTCTGTGTATTATGTATTCAGGAAAATTCTCCTCAGAATTATCTTCAGTATTGACATTGACCGCTGGTCGAGCAGGATTTGAAGGTCCTGGTTTGTCACCCTTGTTCTTTGTAGAGTTGAAACGGTCTTCTTTTACTTCTTGAAGAGCATAAGACGAGTCACAATCTTCAGAATTTTCAGGATGTATTTCCCAGTCTTCAGGATGAAGAGACTCATTGTCAGAGACACTTTCCGAGTCAACTACGGGGCCATCTTCCCCTTCATCTTCAAAAATGGCATTTATGTGATAATAACCATCTTCAGGATTATAAACCTTGGCAGATGCATTGAAGCCGAAATCTTCAGTAATTTCAGGCTGCTGAGAAAATTGAGAGGTCTGATAAACCTCTTCTGGTTGACTATTATATTCAAAGGAATCTCCCCATCCAGTTGGTTGGATATCTTTAATCGCAATCTTTGAACTTTCAGGTGCAGTATATTTCACCATATAATCATATTTGCCACTTGGTTGTCCCAAGGTGTCCCAGATCTCTGTAGGAACAGGCTCAGTTTCATTGCCTTTAGATTTCTCCGAAGGAGGATAGAACGGTGCATATTGTTCTTCCTGAGATATATATTCCGAGTCATTGAGATAACATTTCCATTCTTCTTCAGTATCACGTAGACCTTCTTCGATGCATTCTTCGATAAGGACATTAACCTCTTGAGGAATTGGGTTAAGGAATCCTCCACTAACGAATGTTTCTTTGATCGGACGAAGGGTTTCATCCTTCTTGGTGCAGTTTCAGAATGTTGGTGAACATCCTGTTAGAACAAGATTTGTTCTGATCAATATTCTTAGTTTTGATGATAACAAGGATATGAATTTTGTGTGAGATAATGTGGTACTCTAATACATTGCAATTTCCCTTTCAGGAAATATATAAAGAGTATGCACAAATCAGCGCTCAGAAGCTTTGTCTCAGAAGGTTCAGCATGCAACATCAGAACATGGTCTGGCAAGACATCAGAAGATGGTCAAGGCAGAATCAGAACATGGGTCTATGGAAGCATCAGAAGAACTTGAGATCAGAAGTAGAAGCACTAAAGTTCTCATGGTATCACGCTCAGAAGCACTTCAAGGTCAGAAGACAAGAAGATGCTATGCACCAAGCTGTTTGACTCTGATGATATTCAAATATTTTATTCACAAACATCAGATCAGAAGAAAGTACAAGTGGCAGGCTACGCTGACTGACAAAAGGAACGTTGGAAGCTATTAAAGGCAACGTCAGTAGACACAGCGTGAACAAGGCTCGAGGTAGTTGACAAAAGCGTGAAACATTAAATGCAATGCTGTACGGAATACGCAAAGCATTAAATGCGCCCAACGGTCATCTTCTCAAACGCCTATAAATATGAAGTTCTGATGAGAAGCAAGAACAACAACTCTGAACCAACTCTGAACAAAATTATTCTGAAAGACTTGCTGAAACGCTGTTCAAATTCAAAGCTCAGAAACTTCATCTTCATCAAAGCTCACTACATTGCTGTTGTAATATATTAGTGAGATTAAGCTTAAACGTTAAGAGAAATATCACTGTTGTGATTATAGCTTTTCAGAAGCATTTGTAATACTCTTAGAATTGATTACATTAATTTGTAAGTAACTAGAGTGATCAAGTGTTGATCAGGATACTCTAGGAAGTCTTAGCTTGTGTCTAAGCAGTTGTAATTAGAGTGATCACGTGGTGGTCAGGATACTCTAAGAAAGTCTTAGCTTGTGTCTAAGCATTTGTTCCTGGAGTGATCAGGTTGTGATCAGGATACTCTAGAAGACTTAGTCGCGGACTAAGTGGAAAACCATTGTAATCTGTTGCGATTAGTGGATTAAATCCTCAGGTGAGGTAAATCACTCCGTGGGGGTGGACTGGAGTAGTTTAGTTAACAACGAACCAGGATAAAAATAACTGTGCATATTGTTTTTATCGCTCAAGTTTTTAGACTACACTTATTCAAACCCCCCCTTTCTAAGTGTTTTTCTATCCTTCAATTGGCATCAGAGCGCCGGTTCTAAGGTGCAAGCACTTAACCGTGTTTAGAAAAGATTCAGGAAGAGAAAAACGCTTCAGTAAAAGATAGCTGGTGAAGTTCATACAAATCCAACTGCATCTACATCTGGCTCTGCTGAGCAATACAACGGTAACAATGGTTATACTAGACCACCAGTATTTGATGGTGAAAACTTTGAATACTGGAAAGATAAAATGGAAAGTTACTTTCTTGGTCTGGATGCTGATCTATGGGATCTTCTGTTGGATGGTTACAAACATCCTGTTAAAGCTACTGGTGTAAGGCTCACGAGAAGCGAAATGACTGATGATCAAAAGAAAGATTTCAAAAATCATCACAAATGCAGGACTGTTTTGCTGAATGCTATCTCTCATGCTGAGTATGAGAAGATATCTAACAGGGAAACGGCCAATGACATATATGAGTCATTGAAAATGACTCATGAAGGAAATGCTCAAGTCAAGGAGACCAAAGCTCTTGCACTAATCCAGAAGTATGAAGCCTTCAAGATGGAGGATGATGAAGACATTGAAAAGATGTTTTCAAGATTTCAAACTCTGGCTGCTGGATTGAGAGTTCTCGACAAAGGCTACACCAAGGCTGATCATGTAAAGAAGATCATCAGAAGTTTGCCCAAAAGATGGGGCCCAATGGTGACTGCATTCAAGATTGCGAAGAATCTGAATGAAGTTTCTTTGGAAGAGCTGATCAGTGCCCTGAGGAGTCATGATATTGAACTTGACGCTAATGAACCTCAGAAGAAAGGTAAGTCTATTGCTTTAAAATCTAATTTTAAAAAATGCACTAACGCTTTTCAGGCTAGAGAAGAAGATCCTGAAGAATCAGAATCTGAAGAAGAAGATGAACTGTCCATGATCTCCAGAAGGGTAAACCAACTCTGGAAGAGCAAGCAAAGGAAGTTCAGAGGATTCAGAGGTTCAAAGAAATTTGAACGAGGAGAATCTTCTGGTGACAGAAGATCTGACAAGAAGAAGGTTGTCTGCTATGAGTGCAATGAGCCTGGACATTACAAGAATGAGTGTCCGAAACTTCAAAAGGAGAATCCCAAGAAGAAGTTTCATAAGAAGAAAGGTCTTATGGCAACATGGGATGATTCTGAATCAGAATCAGGATCAGACTCTGAAGGAGAGCAGGCAAACTTTGCGCTGATGGCGACAAAAGATGATGGATCAGAATCTACATCAGAATCAGATTCTGAAGAGGTATTTTCTGAACTATCTAGAGAAGAGTTAGTTTCCAGTCTAACAGAGCTTCTTGAATTAAAAGCTCATCTTAGTATCAAATACAAAATGCTGAAAAAGCAATTTGAATTTGAAACTAAGAAGCTTGAGTTGGAAAATTCTGAATTAAAAGAAAAAGTTTAAAATTATCCAATAATGTTGGATCTCCTTCTGATTCAGAAAAATCCACTCCCAGTCTGAATCATATTCTGAAAGAATATGATTTAAGTTTCAGGAAGTTCTTATCTAGAAGTATTGGCAGAAGTCAGCTAGCTTCTATGATATATGCTGTGTCTGGGAACAAGAGAGTTGGCATTGGTTATGAGGGTGAAATCCCATACAAGCTTGAATCTGTGGATGATATGAAAATATCATACAAGCCTCTGTATAACCAATTTAAATTTGGCCACTCCCATGATATTAAGCACACATCACATGCACAAAGTTTTCACATAACACACACCAAGAAGCATGTGACACAACCTAAGAAATATCATGGATCTCAGAATAAGAAGTATCATACTGTTCCTCCTGTTAAATATTTTGCTAAACCCAAGTTCAATCAGAACTTGAGGAGAACTAACAAGAAAGGACCCATGAAATTGTGGGTACCTAAGGAGAAGATAATTTCTGTTGCAGATATCCTTGGCGGCAAAGAGGACAAAAAGCAAAATGTCATGGTACCTGGACTCTGGGTGCTCGCGACACATGACGGGAAGAAGGTCTACATTCCAAGACCTGGTGCTTAAACCAGGTGGAGAAGTCAAGTTTTGAGGAGATCAGAAGGGCAAAATCATTGGCTCTGGAACCATAAGTCTTGGTAACTCTCCTTCCATAACTAATGTACTTCTTGTAGAAGGATTAACGCATAACTTATTGTCCATTAGTCAATTAAGTGACAATGGTTATGATATAATCTTCAATCAAAAGTCTTGCAAGGCTGTAAGTCAGAAGGATGGCTCAATCCTATTTACAGGCAAGAGGAAGAACAACATTTATAAGATTGATCTTTCTGATCTTGAGAAGCAGAAGGTGACTTGTCTTATGTCTGTTTCTTAAGAGCAATGGGTCTGGCACAGAAGATTAGGACATGCTAGTTTAAGAAAGATTTCTCAGATTAACAAACTAAATCTGGTCAGGGGACTCCCAAATCTGAAATACAAATCAGATGCTCTTTGTGAAGCATGTCAGAAGGGTAAGTTCTCCAGACCTGCATTCAAGTCTAAGAATGTTGTTTCTACCTCAAGGCCGTTAGAACTCTTGCACATTGATCTGTTTGGCCCAGTCAAAACAGCATCTGTCAGAGGGAAGAAACATGGATTAGTCATCGTTGATGATTATAGCCGTTGGACGTGGGTAAAGTTCTTGAAACACAAGGATGAGTCTCATTCAGTGTTCTTTGAATTCTGCACTCAGATTCAATCTGAGAAAGAGTGTAAAATCATAAAGGTCAGAAGTGATCATGGTGGCGAATTTGAGTACAGATTCTTTGAGGAGTTCTTCAGAGAAAATGATATTGCCCATGATTTCTCTTGCCCTAGAACTCCACAGCAAAATGGAGTTGTAGAGCGAAAGAATAGGACTCTACAAGAAATGGCCAGAACCATGATCAATGAAACCAATATGGCTAAGCATTTCTGGGCAGAAGCAATTAACACTGCATGCTATATTCAGAATAGAATCTCTATCAGACCTATTCTAAATAAGACTCCTTATGAATTGTGGAAGAACAGAAAGCCCAACATTTCATATTTCCATCCTTTTGGATGTGTATGTTTTATTCTGAATACTAAAGATCATCTTGGTAAGTTTGATTCCAAAGCACAAAAATGTTTCCTTCTTGGATATTCTGAACGCTCTAAAGGCTACAGAGTATATAATACTGAAACATTGATTGTAGAAGAATCAATCAATATCAGGTTTGATGATAAGCTTGGTCTTGAAAAACCAAAGCAGTTTGAGAATTTTGCAGATTTTGATATTGATATATCAGAAGCAGTAGAACCAAGAAGCAAAGCTGCAGAAGCTGGCAGTCTCAGAAGCAATGGATCAGAAGATCAAGTTGCTGCATCTTTAGAGAATCTTAGGATTTCTGAAGAACCAACTATCAGAAGATCACCTAGACTTGCCTCAGCTCATTCAGAAGATGTGATCCTTGGAAAGAAAGATGATCCCATCAAAACAAGGGCATTCCTTAAGAACAATGCAAAATGTCAATTAGGTCTTGTTTCTTTGATCGAGCCAACTTCTGTTGATCAAGCTCTAGAAGATCCAGACTGGATAATTGCCATGCAAGAAGAACTAAATTAGTTTACAAGGAATGATGTATGGGACTTGGTTCTTAGACCAAAAGGATTTAACATCATCGGTACTAAGTGGGTTTTCAGAAACAAGCTAAGTGAGAAAGGTGAAGTGGTAAGAAACAAAGCCAGACTGGTTGCTCAGGGTTATAGTCAGCAAGAAGGGATTGATTATACAGAAACCTTTGCACCAGTGGCCAGGTTAGAATCTATTCGTCTATTAATTTCTTTTGCCACTCAACACAACATCACTCTTTATCAGATGGATGTCAAGAGTGCCTTCTTAAATGGTTATATAGATGAAGAAGTTTATGTTCACCAACCTCCTGGTTTTGAAGACTCCATGTCTCCAAATCATGTTTTCAAATTAAAGAAATCATTATACAGATTGAAACAAGCTCCCAGAGCTTGGTATGAACGTTTGAGTTATTTCCTTCTGGAAAATGATTTCACTAGAGGAAAAGTGGACACTACTCTCTTTTGTAAAACATTTAAAAAGGATATTTTAATTTGTCAAATATATGTTGATGATATTATCTTTGGAACATCTAATGCTACACTTGGAAAGGAGTTTGCTGAGTCTATGCAGGCTGAATTTGAAATGAGCATGATGGGAGAACTCAAGTATTTCCTTGGGATTCAAATCAACCAAACTTCCGATGGAACCTATGTTCATCAAACGAAGTATGTGAAAGAACTTCTGAAGAAGTTTAATCTTTCTGAAAGCAAAGAAGCCAAAACTCCTATGCATCCAACATGTGTACTGGGTAAGGATGAGGTAAGTAAGAAGGTAGATCAGATGTTGTACAGAGGTATGATTGGATCTCTTCTATATCTAACTGCTTCTAGACCTGACATTCTCTTTAGTGTTTGTTTGTGTGCTCGATTCCAATCAGATCCAAGAGAATCTCATTTAACAGCGGTTAAAAGAATTCTAAGGTATCTGAAAGGTACTACTAATGTTGGTTTAGTTTACAGAAGATCTAAAGACTACAACTTAGTAGGATTCTGTGATGCTGACTATGCTGGAGATAGAATAGAAAGAAAGAGCACTTCTGGAAGTTGTCAATTTCTTGGAAGTCATCTGATTTCATGGTACAGCAAGAAGCAAGCTACTATTTCCCTCTCAACAACAGAAGCAGAATATGTTGTTGCTGCTGGTTGTAGCACACAAATGCTCTGGATGAGAAGTCAGCTGGAAGATTATCAAATATATGAGAGTAACATTCCTATTTTCTGTGATAATACTTCTGCTATATGTTTATCTAAGAATCCTATCTTACATTCAAAAGCTAAACATATTGAGATTAAACATCATTTCATAAGGGACTATGTTCAGAAGGGTGTTATATCTTTAAACTTTGTGGATACAGACCATCAATGGACTGATATCTTTATAAAACCCCTTGCTGAAGATAGGTTTAAGTTCATTATGAAGAATATCAGTATGGATTTATGCCCAGAATGAGAAGATGAGAAGATCTTATGTATGAGTATCTTCTGAAATGAAATTGAATTTTTTTTGAAGTTCTGATTGAAATCAATTAGAAATTGTGATTCAGTTATTACTAACGTTTCATTGTCTAAGTTGATTCAGAATCTCTTTAAAAGCAAAACAGCTGTAACTGGCTATCCAGATGGTAAACACGTGTTCACTATTTATGGACAAGCGTGCGTGCTATTGAGGGGACGTCTACTTAGGTAACTGTGCAAATCTCGTCTTTTGTCATTATTATCTCTCCTCACGTCACGTAACATTAAATGCTATCCATCATTTACTCTTTTTCAGTTTTCTTTTTATTCTCTTCAAACGTTTCTTTTCCCTCTTATATTTCTCTCACTTTGCATTCAGTTTCTTTTTCGTTCTCTCTCTTTGCATTCATATCATAAACCCTAGCAGTTTTCAATATCTGCAACTTCATCATGAATCCATCGTCAAGCTCTGGAAATCAAGAAACTGATCGAAAACAAAAGAGAAAGGCAACTGATGAACCAGAAATCAAACCAAAAAGAGTTAAAATCTACTATGACCCTCTCAAGGTGAATCCCTTTGAAGCCATGATGTCTGGTAACTATTCTAGACGTCTGTATCAACCCCTTGATAGTATCCCTGAATCACGACCCTCTTCACATTCTTCCACCATCTCTTCCTCCTCATTCATCCTTTCGGAACCACCTTCTTCACCATCTGATATCTCCTCTCCTTCAACCCATCCCTCAGATATTTCTTCATCTCTCTCACACCCTTTTCCCACCAGAACACCTAACCCCTACAGTGTTGTTTTTCCCGACTCCAGGTTCACTGTCAACCCTCCAACCCCTACCACTCAATCATTTCTGGAGCTTTTACATTCTGATGTAAATAGCTGGTTGGAGATTCTGGGTGCTGCTCACCTTAACCATCTGGATGAGTATGCTACATGCAACCTTTGGGATACCTTTCGTCAGGATTTTCTGGTTAGGGCTACAGACATTCAGAGAAGGATTATGTCTGAAGCACCTGGTGTTCGTGGTCTTCGGTTGGAAGTTGGTGAAAGCAGCTATCACCATCTCATCAGGAACAAAAGAGTTCTTGAAGAGAGGATACCTGCAGATGAGTTGGAAGAAGAAAATCCATGCAGAGACATTGTGGTGTGGAGACCATGGTATCCTGTGCTGACTGGAGATTTTCAGTGGCTGTTTAACTGGTTCAGAATGAACCCTTCTGAAAAAGCACCTCACATGGTCTTTCCAGTAGTGGTTTATCCTGCTGAAGTTGCTGGTCTTACTCCTCCAACAAACCTAGCAGCTATTCTTCAAGCGTTGGAAGTTGGAACTTCTGAACTGCCTGAACCAGAATATGCTGAGGCTACTTCTGAGTCAGACTCAGATGTGGAGATGGAAGATGCACAAGCTGAAGACCTTCCAGAAGATCGCCCTGCTGAGATTGCTGTCCCTTTTGGCAGAAATTCTGGTGCCTCTTCTTCTGGTGAAACCTCAGCTCTGATGAAGACCTTGGAAGCTCTTCATCATAATCAAGCTATGCTGGCTTCTCGTTTGGACGCGCAAGAAGCAGCCAATGCTGAGTTTCGCTCTTTCATGGCAAGGCAAGCTACAAGCATTGACGGGATTCATGATGTTCTGGCGCGGATTTTGCGTAGGCTAGGGTCTTAGTCCTTTAAGTCTTTGTAGTTTTCTTTCCTTGTTGCATCTGTTTTCTGCATACACCTTTTGTAATCCTTCTTGTTGAAATCAATGAAAAGTTATTATGTTTCTTTCCTTTTGTCTCTTGCTTTACATCTGAATCTTTTATGCTTTTTGATGTTATGACAAAAAGGGGGAGAAAATATATGATAAACGATCTGATTAATATTATCAGTTACCGAGTAAAAAGGCTCCACATTTACTAACAGAACTTGCAAAGTTCTATGTTTTTAAGTTGTGTTGTTGCAGGAATCAAAGATTCAAGATCAACATAAGAAGCAACAAAATGAATCAAGCTCTTGGATTCTTGAAGCAAGCTGAGTGCTAGGAAGCTTCAGAATCAGAAGCAAGAAGGAAGAATGATCAGAAATTCTGATAATAGAATATGATCCAAATCATTGTCTATTTGCTCTGATACATTGTCTATTGGATCTGATATATTCTATATGGCCTATATGGCTCTGATACATATTTTGTGTTCTGATACACATTTTATGTTCTAACTCATTCATGCTGACTTTTGTCGTTTAGTTTTGTTCTGTAACATTTCAGGATGTAGAGATGCTCTGATGATGCTCTGGTACATTCAACAATGTTCTGATACAATCTAGCATGAAGTGATGTAAGAAGAAATTCAAAGCTTTGAAGCTATCCGAGGGAAGCAGAAATCAGAAGCTGTGAATGTTCTAAAGATCCACAAAACTCAAGTTCTGAAGCTGTCCTAAATGGAAGCATGAATCAGAAGCTGTGAATGTTCTGAAGATCAAAGAAATTCAAGTTCTGAAGCTGTCCTAAATGGAAGCAGGAATCAGAAGCTGTGAATGTTCTGAAGATCAAAGAAATTCAAGTTCTGAAGCTGTCCTAAATGGAAGCAGGAATCAGAAGCTGTGAGTGTTCTAGGGATCTAAAGAAATTCAAGTTTTGAAGTTGTCCAATGGAAGCAGAAGTCAGAAGCTATGAATTATCAGAAGACAGAAGCTTATGTGATCGTCTCTACCGAAATAATCAGGGAAGTCTTTTATTATTAAAGTTCTTCGAGTATTTATTTAAGGGGGAGATTATTCATCTCAGGGGGAGATTGTTAATCTCAGGGGGAGACATATTCACATGCTTATGCTATAGCTGTGTAATTTGTCTTTAGCCGTATGCTCTTTCTGATCGCAAATTCATATCATTTATATATGTTTTTGTCATCATCAAAAAGGGGGAGATTGTTAGAACACGATTTGTTCTGATCAATATTCTTAGTTTTGATGATAACAAGGATATGAATTTTGTGTGAGATAATGTGGTACTCTAATACATTGCAATTTCCCTTTCAGGAAATATATAAAGAGTATGCACAAATCAGCGCTCAGAATCTTTGTCTCAGAAGGTTCAGCATGCAACATCAGAACATGGTCTGGCAAGACATCAGAAGATGGTCAAGGCAGAATCAGAACATGGGTCTATGGAAGCATCAGAAGAACTTGAGATCAGAAGCAGAAGCACTGAAGTTCTCATGGTATCACGCTCAGAAGCACTTCAAGGTCAGAAGACAAGAAGATGCTATGCACCAAGTTGTTTGACTCTGATGATATTCAAATATTTTATTCAGAAACATCAGATCAGAAGAAAGTACAAGTGGCAGGCTACGCTGACTGACAAAAGGAACGTTGGAAGCTATTAAAGGCAACGTCAGTAGACACAGCGTGAACAAGGCTCGAGGTAGTTGACAAAAGCGTGAAACATTAAATGCAATGCTGTACGGAATACGCAAAGCATTAAATGCGCCCAACGGTCATCTTCTCAAACGCCTATAAATATGAAGTTCTAATGAGAAGCAAGAACAACAACTCTGAACCAACTCTGAACGAAATTATTCTGAAAGACTTGCTGAAACGCTGTTCAAATTCAAAGCTCAGAAACTTCATCTTCATCAAAGCTCACTACATTGCTGTTGTAATATATTAGTGAGATTAAGCTTAAACGTTAAGAGAAATATCACTGTTGTGATTATAGCTTTTCAGAAGCATTTGTAATACTCTTAGAATTGATTACATTAATTTGTAAGTAACTAGAGTGATCAAGTGTTGATCAGGATACTCTAGGAAGTCTTAGCTTGTGTCTAAGCAGTTGTAATTAGAGTGATCACGTGGTGGTCAGGATACTCTAAGAAAGTCTTAGCTTGTGTCTAAGCATTTGTTCTTGGAGTGATCAGGTTGTGATCAGGATACTCTAGAAGACTTAGTCGCGGACTAAGTGGAAAACCATTGTAATCTGTTGCGATTAGTGGATTAAATCCTCAGGTGAGGTAAATCACTCCGTGGGGGTGGACTGGAGTAGTTTAGTTAACAACGAACTAGGATAAAAATAACTGTGCATATTGTTTTTATCGCTCAAGTTTTTAGACTACACTTATTCAAACCCCCCCTTTCTAAGTGTTTTTCTATCCTTCACATCCAAGACCTGCTCTGGTTTCATTCTTGGTAGGGATCACAACTTTCCCCCAGCCAGTGGTAGTTCCACCTTTCACTACTTTCACTGCCTCTTTGTAAGAAGAGATTGATGCTTTTTTCTTGGAAGATTCTTCTTCTAAAGTGAGACCTTGGAACTGCGTTCCTTCCATATTATCAGCACCAATGAAAGAGAAATTGGATAAATGGCTCACCATCAAGGCTTGTTCTCCACTTATTGTTACCAATTTTCCATTTGTTACAAATTTTAACTTTTGATGGAGCGTAGAAGTTACTGCCCCTGCTTCATGAATCCATGGCCGTCCTAACAGACAGCTATAAGCAGCTTGAATGTCCATGACCTGGAAGGTGATTTGAAATGTATGTGGACCAATTGTCATGGGAAGGTTGACTTCGCCGATAACAGATTTTCGCGATCCATCATGCTTTGACTACTACACCACTGAACTTCATAGGCATTCCTTGGTAAGATAAACGAGCAAGAGTCGTCTTTGGCATCACATTCAAGGAAGATCCGGTGTCTACCAACACATTAGACAAAGAGTCGGACTGACAGTTCATAGAAATGTGCAGAGCAAGATTGTGATTCCTACCCTCTTCGGGGAGTTCTTCATCACATAAGCTTAAATTGTTGCAAGCTGTTATGTTAGCTATTATCCCATCAAAGTGATCAACAGTCACATCATGATCTACAAAAGCTTGATCCAAGACTCTCATCAGGGCTTCCCTATGGGCTTCAGAGTTTAAAAGCAATGAAAGTATTGAAATCTTTGAAGGAGTCTGCATAAGTTGATCCACAATCTTGTATTCACTTCTTTTGATAAGCTTCAAAATTTCATCAAAGTCAGGATTGACATTGGTTCCACTGGATTGACCAACATCAGTGTTTGTATTACTGACAGGAGTTTCCACAGGATTCCCCACTGGTGTATTGACAGGATTTTGTCCGGTTGTAGGAGCAACAGGCTGCTTTGAAGGTAGTGGAGTATACACACGTCCACTTCTTGTTACTCGACTCACATCAGCGATGTTTACGACAGATGAAAGAGTTGGTAAAGGAACTTCTTGTCCATTCTTTATCATTGTTGCATTGTAGTTGTAGGGAACTGCCTTGTTAGAGTCATAAGGAACAGGTCCAGGTAGACAAATGATCAAAGGAGCAATAGGAACCTTTGGCTTGTTGTAGGTAACTTCTATGCGCTCGGGCATGTTGAAATGAGGAACGATGACGTTAACTTTAGGCATTTCCGAGTTGATATCTGAGACTAAAAGCTCATGCGGATAACATCCTATCATGTTAACTTCATCTTCATTCCTATTTCTGTAGATCTGAATAGTACCATCATCTAGCAAAACTTGAAGATCTCTTCTCACAATCGAACATCCGTGAGGATCTATGCAACATATGCTACAGGAACCGTAGTGATGCTGGCGAAAATTCGGCCCTTGACAGAGAGTGGCGTGCATTTGTACCAAATCTGCTCTTGAGAAATTGATATTATAGACTCGGTATGGACCAGGACATCCATACACCATGTTTACAACATGCCCTCCATGATTGGGCAGCGGATTTGCTTGCACATTTGGATTCAAATTTCTGAAAGAGAGGAGATTAGATCTAACCAACCTATGAACTTCATATTTCAAAGCTATGCAATGCTCAAGATCATGGCCAGGTGCTCCTTGATGATAAGGGCATGAGACCTCAGCTTTGTACCACCATGGGAGTTTCTCAGGTACTGGTGGTGGTGCTTTAGTTTGAACGAGACCCCTTTCAATCAATGCAGGGTACAACTCTGTGGAGGTCATTGGAATCGGATCGAACTGTGGAGCTCTTTGCACACGATTATGATTGTTGTTAAATTGTTAAGCCTGTTGTCGAGGCTGCTGTTGTTGAAAGTGCAGGGTAAATCTCGGATTAGGTGCTGTATTAACGACTGGCGCAATAGCAGAAATCTGTTGTTGACGATTGACATTTCCTCTTGGCTTTCCTTGGGATACCATGTCAACACTTTGTTCTTTCTTCTTTTGGAAACCACTTCCGAACTTTTTGGTTCCGCTTGAAGATCCACCTTCTTTAGTTAGACGTCCGGTTCGGACTCCTTCTTCTAGACGCATCCCCATGTTTACCATTTCGGTGAAATCACTTGGAGCACTAGCAATCATGCGTTCATAATAAAACGGGCCAAGAGTATTCAAGAAGATCTTTGTCATCTCTTTCTCTTTTAACGGTGGATTAATCTGAGCAGCAGTTTCTCTCCATCGTTAGGCATATTCTTTGAAAGCTTCATGGTCTTTGTGAGCCATGGATCGGAGTTGATCTCTTTCTTGAGCCATATCCGAGTTGTATTTATATTGTCGAACAAAGGCCTCACCTAGGTCGTTGAAAGTCCGAATATTGGTGCTATCCAAACCTGTGTACCACTTCAGTGCGGCACCAGTCAAACTGTCTTGAAAGTAATGGATGAGCAGCTGATGATTATCTGCATAAGTAGATATCTTTCTGGCATACATTATGAGATGGCTTTGTGGACAAGAACTACCTTTGTACTTCTCAAAGTCAGGGACCTTGAATTTAGCTGGTATTTGTACACTGGGAACCAAACATAGTTCCTGGGCATTCTTTCCAAACAAATCTTTGCCACGAATAGCTTTGACTTCCAGTTGAATCTTGTTGAACTGTTCTTGGAGATCTTCCACAAGGTTACGCTGATTTGTGCTATCATCTTGATCATGATAAATCTCATTGCCACCATAAGGAACTGTGTGAACCGTAGGGGTCGGAACTGTCATAGTGGGTTGAGAGAGTGCCATAGTGATTTGGGAAAAAGTTACCCCTGAATGTGGAATAAACGCCGAACCTTGTGTAGCAGGCGCTTCAGTTGTAGTTGTTTGAACCCCAGAGAAATTATGGCGGAAACCTGCACCAAAGCTGAAAGGTGTACCCCAACCTTCTGGCATGGAGAAAGATGGAATGCTGAATGCAACTGTAGAAACTGGAGTAGTGACTTCAGATGTTACCGTTGCTTGACTGTTGGGTGGTGGCTGCTGATTCTGTGCGGCCATTAAGGAGTCAACCAGAGTAGTGAGACTTTCCAATTTTTCCTGAAGGGTGGTCACTGTACCACGAAGCTCAATATTCTCTTGTTCAGAGTGTTCCATTACTCTTCTTCTATTTGAATGAGTGTTGTATCTGTGATCTGATTGCGAGCGCGGTCGAGAAACTTTGAGACGCGACAGCTTGACGATCTAATGGAGAAAGATCCAAAAGATGAGACTCTATACAACAGACTCGATATGCAGAATGATGCATGCAAAAAGAAGTTTATGATTTTTCCAAACATTTTAAAGATTATTTCCTTGCAAACATTTGAACACAAACTATTCTTTTATTGAAATAATGGGAAATGTTACAACATTGGAGCGTAGCTCCGTACAAAAGCAAATGATAAATAAAAAGCTAAACAAATCCTAAACATCCTCATCGGACGAAGAACCAAATGCGTTATGCAGCTTGAGCTTCATGATTTCTTTCCCATAATAAGCTTTCAACTCGGCCTTTTCGGTCCTCAGCTTGTCAACAACATTCTTCCAATTGTCAGGCATCGGAGCGTTGCTTGTTGAGCCTTCAAGATTTTTCTTGCTTTCTTTGATGTACCTCCTGATTGCAGCATCTTTTCGACGAATTTTTTCATCTTTACTCATGAGCCATCCATCTTGATAATAGAGAGTTTCTTCGTGATCTTTCACCCGTTTCTTCAACTTTCTGTTTTCCTCATCAATTTTACGAAACTTTTCTTCCCAAGCGTCTTTTTCTAACCTCATCTTAGCCAAAGTCTCTTGGTATTCTTCTATAGTGTCAATGGGAATATCGGGTAGTTGAGACACCACAGGGAACATGGGCTTTTCATAATCATAAGGCATTTGAAACTCCCTTGCTCTTTTCTTCACCCAACAGGTATAGGCGCCCGTAGCAATGCAGTTCCTTATCTCACCTTTTCCTTTTCTTCGAACGTCGTACCAGGCTCTTACCATTCTTGTCTTCAACCCTTGAGGATCCTCTCCTTCTTGGTAGAAGTAACATTCCACAGCGAGACCAATTGGTTTAACTGAATTTGCATACCCGAGTTGTCATCGGGCTAGGACTGGATTGTAGTTAATTCCTCCTTGTGTACTAATGAGGGGTACGTTGGCGAACTCCTCAAAACTATCAATGGTTTCTGTACCATAGAGAGCCAATGTATACCAATGAATATCATTATTAGTAAGAGACATATGTCTTTGAGGCCAACGCAAACCTTCTCGGTTTTCCGTGAAAGTAGGAGACTTAGGTAAGTGTGAAACAATCCATTTGTACAAAAGAGGTGCACAACATACAATGATTCCACCGCCTTGGCGATTCCTATGATGAATAGAGAAATACATGTCACCAAGCAAAGTCGGAACAGGATTTCCAATCAGAAAGATCTTTATGGCATTGATATCAACAAAGTCGTTGACGTTGGGAAACAGAACCAATCCATAGATAAGCAAGGCTAATATAGATTCAAAAGCTATCATGCTACCAGTTTCGATGAAATCAAAGGCTTTCTTTATTAGAAACTGCGAAGTCAAACCTGGAAGGTTTCCTTTGGTAGTCCAATTACTCTCTACTTCAGATTTCTTCAAGTGGACACTTGCTGCAATGACTTGTGACTTAGGAATGGCTTCCAAACCATTGAAAGGTATTTTATCAGACATAGGAATACCCAGAAGATTGGCATATTCTTCCAAGGTTGGTACCAACTAATAGTCTAGAAAGGTGAAACACCGGTAGACGGGATCATAGAACTGAACCAGAGTTTTGAGAAGTCCTTCATCAACATGAGTGTTCAAGATAGGCAAAAGCTTTCCATAGCTTTTCCTAAAATCGGAAGGATCTTGTACAAAAGATGCTAACTCTTTCAGTCTTTCCATATTAGGCGCTTTGAAACCGTACTTCTTGGTATGCCTTTTTACCCACTCCATAACTTAATCCTATAATGTTTGCAAAGAAAACTCTCTAAAAATTATTTGGAAAAATCATGTTTATGGAAAAAGATGGATTTTTTTATGAATGTATGAATGCATGGATGCATGAATGCCACATATACAAACATGGTGAAGCAAACACGATAATGCAAACATGGTAACGCAAACATGGTACTACAAACATGGTAATTCAAACATGGTACACATAGGTTCAAAGGTCCATCGTCACGAGCATGAGGTCAGAGAACCAAACATGGGATAGTACTAGGGGTTAATCACCTGCACAACATGTTCTACTGATACGTCAGAGTCTACATTTTTCTTTCGGATATTACCGGCTTGCACAACTGAACTTGTGAGCTAGCAATATTCTCAAGAAAAACTCGTCTGAGTGTGGCTCTCCGCATGACAACTAATCCAAATCTTCACCTGAATAGTTTCTGCACCACAACCTAATAAGGCCAGGATGAGTTATGGGTTCTACAGCCAACTCAGCTTCTACAGTTCAATGAAAGCAATAATGTCTTCGCAACTGAACTTGCTAAACATATACTACCAACAAGGAACCTCCACTGAGCGGAAGGATTCTCATGCTAGCTTTTTAAGGACTGACTCCTTGTATGCCATACATGACTATACCCTCCACCTAATTCTTATGTGTACTTAATCCGGGTTAGGATTTGTCCATAATGTATCACTTGTAACAGAACCACACAAGTAACAGAGCCAAAGAACCACACATGTAACAAGAATGAAATAAAAACACAACAATTAGAATTAACCCTTTCTTTGGAAACAATAAAAAGTTTTCATCCCCAGTGAAGTCGCCATTTTTCTGTCGCGGGGAAAAATCGTGTTTTTTTTCGGGATGAGACACCTGATGCCTTCTTTGGGCTCGAGTGCTCAAGAAAATGATTTTTCTTTTGTTTCGACCAAACTTTTTATTGTTTCCAAATTAGGAAAAGGAAAAAAGTTGCAATAACCTAAAAAGAGATGCAAAGCCCAAAACTAAAAGCAATGCAAAAGTGGGGGAGAGAATCCGGGTAAGAGGGTTGGTTATACGAAGGGAAGGTATTAGCACCCAACGTATCTATAGTACTCTATAGGCTTCTTTGTTTATGTTTGTTTCATTCTATGTTATGGTGGAGGTTCTTGTGAGATAGGTGGGACCTAAGGTGTTTGTTTGATTATGTTCGCAAAGATCATCGTGATCCTCTGCATACATATCCCTTAGAGGGAATCAGAGCATCTGTAGCTCGGGGTCTACGGGTGCTAAGGTTTGAGTGGTTTGAGGGAGAAGTTTTGCTCGCCAAGGATACGACCTTGTGCCTACGTATTCTCAAAGGGATGTTGAGAAAGTCAGAGCAATCGTAGTTCCCACTTATGCTAGTGGAAGCAAAGGATAAGAGACAAATGTCATCTTAATGTTCGATGTATCTAATCTATATCATCACATACATCTGTTTGATTTTTGTTTGAAATCTTTTAATTATAAGCCCTGGGCTGTGCCACTTATGGCGCTTAGAATGATAAAGATGTTTTTTTTGTTTAGCCAGCCTTGTGGCAAAAACTTTCAATGAAGTCAGCCTTGTGACAAAAAGTTTTGATTAATCAGCCAGCCTTGTGGCAAAAGTTTCAATGAAGTCAGCCTTGTGACAAAAACTTTGATTAATCAGCCAGCCTGGTGGCAAAACGGTTTGATTGATTAGCCAGCCTTGTGGCAAAAAGAAATTTGATTGATTAATTGTTTGTGATGATATAGAAGAGATACTCCTATCATAGAGATGAAAAATGTCTAATCTCCTAGGGTATTTGTTTTGGATATTGGGGATGCTTATAAGAAGCCCGTGGGTCCTTGTACGAAGCCCGAGAGGAGGCTATCCGAGGGTCCTTGCATTGTAAGCCCAAGAGGAGGCTATGGGAGGGACAATCGAGGGTCCTTGCATTGTAAGCCCAAGAGGAGGCTATGGGAGGGACAAGTCGTTTGTACAAAGCCCAAGAGGAGGCGTGGTATAGTTGGTTTGAGCTCTTAGAGCGATTTCACCGGGAAACCATACTCTATGTCCTAACCTAAACTAGGGAGATTCTTTGCACGAAGCCCAATAGGAGGCTATGGGGAACCTAGTGTTGTACTAAGTTTAACAAGTATATATACATGAACAAACACATGAACAAGTATGAACAAACATGGACAAACATGAACAAGTATGAACAATTATATATATATGTCAAGGTGTGTGTATATAATGGAGTTTATGAAGGAAATATACCTGTAAGCATGATCCATTTATATACACGGGGCTCGGGACTTATACTCGGGGAGAGGCCCACTTGAGTTTATTCAAAGCTATGCAAACAAAATATTTACAAAAGGGCTCGGGACTTATACCTACATGGAGGCCCATGGTATTTTTGGGAAGATTTAAATAAAACCTTCATTTTTTGACTTGTTATTCGAGGTTAAAAATCAAATTGATCGAGGTATGTACAAAAAGGTGTATGTACAATGAAATACCTAATTTCATGTAAGGGAATGGGACTTATACCTATGTGGAGGCCCAGATTGATTTTTGAAGAAAAACCCTAATTTTTGATCTTGTTATTCGAGGGTTTAAATCAATTTGGTCGAAGTATAAAAGATAGGTATATATACAATAAAAAAACCTAAATTTATTCAAAGGAATGGGGCTTATACCATAAGGGATGCCCATGTTTTGAAAATCAATTGATCAATCCAAAAAGATTTAATCAGTAGTTTTTAAAAAGAAAGCTAAAAAAATGGTTCTAAAAAAAGTTCATAAAAAGATTTGTTTTTTTTTTATTAAAGTTATGTAAATAAATGAAAAAAAAATATTTACAAAGAGGTTTGGGGCTTACACCTTAAGGGATGCCCATGGTATGTGAAAATCAATTGATCAATCCAAAAGGATTTGATCAAGATGTTTCTTTTGAAAAGAAAAACCAAAAAAGAAATGGTTTATCGTTTTGAAAAACTGTGATCGTTTGTTTTTTAAAACAGTTTGAATTTTTGACAAAAGTCAACTTAAAAAAACAAATTTCATGCTTAATTAAGACCTAAATAATTAGGGTTTAATCACAAAATATTTACAACTAATTAAGTTTTAAAAATCAAGTGAAAAACAATATTTAAAGTATTAAAAAAAAAACACTTAAAAACATGTCATTTTAAACTTAACTAAAAATGTGTTAAATAAATATATTTTTGTGATTTTTTTTGGATGTTCATAAAATATATATAGTAAATAAAGAATGTGCAAAAAATGAAATAAAAATGATGAATTTTGATTGGTTAAATCAATTGATGAAGTTGTGTAAAAAATTAAAGAAAACAAGTGATAAAAACTTGGTTTTGTCTTCACAAGGGTTTGAACCCACGCACCCACGCTTGCCAACCAAAACAATGACCAACTGAGCTGCGCGCGCAGCTTGTAAGTAACACGCTTCTATTTAATTATATTTTAAAATGAATCATTTGAATTTCCTGAACAAAAATGGCGCCAAGAACACATCCCCAACTTGATTTTGAAATTTCTGAAAACTGAGTTGTTTTGATCGAGTAGATAGCCTATCTCACTCGGTTTTTCATGAGGAACGTGATGGTGATCTTTAATTTCATTTATTTCCACTCTAAGATCATCAATTTTCTGGAAATCGTGAAGAACCCTAATTCTGAGATTGATCATGAAATCGTGTATGTGCAAGATAAATGGCAATTGATTAAGGATTAATGATCCATACACATGCAGAAACATGATGGCAAAGCAATATTTCATTTATGATGCATGTATGTATGAGTTTGAAGTTCATGAGCACTTACCTTAAAAATGGCAAAACTGGAAATCGAATTCTTCAATAGAGGTGTTACAGAAGTTGTTTGATGATCTGGATAGCTTCAATGGACCTTAGGGAAGGTGTTTGAATGCTTGGCATGGATTGAATTCATCTGGATCATTCCATGGAACCCGATCTGCAGTAGGACCAAGTGTGAATCGAGCTTGATGATTTTGAGGTTTCAGGTTGATGATGAGTGTTGGGATAGTTCATATGAAGTATATGGATGGTGTTTGAAGTGTTAGTTTGGACAGAAATGAGCTTGAATTGATTTTGGCATGATAAGGCTAGTGTTATGCATATTTGGAGGTTGAAGAGTGATTCTGAGATTTGAAGTGTTTTGGGGTGTGTGAATGGATCAAGCACATCCCATATGATGTTTATGAGTTGTGGGAAGCATTACTTTGGCCAGAACTTCAAGGGTTTGGAGGTTGAAGTTTCTACCTCTTTGAAACTCATGAAACTTGCAACTTAAGAAAGAAGAGAGAAAACCTATGATTATGAGGTTTTGGTGTGATTTGAAGAGTGATTTGAACCTCTATTTATAGGCCAAGGATTCTGAACTCCAAGCTTTGCAAGTTGATCAAAGAATGGTGATTTGGCATTTGGAGATAAAATGGAATCTTTACATTTAATGCAAATGGTTAAAAGTGACTTAACCATGGTTAATCTTCCAAGCTTCTTATCCTCTTCCATTCTGATCTTCAAATCAGAAAATATCTCTCAATTATTGCATTGATGCATCATTACTTGCATTATAGGTCATATGGTATTGAAACTTAGTGAAAAATGGTGAAAATTCAAGCATAATGGTCACTAATGTCAAATTTCAAAACCATAGCTACACTCCATATTTTTTCATGCTCTTGGACATTTTGGAAAGCTCATGTTACACACTTCAAAACCCTAGTTGAAAGTTTCTTCAAGACCTTTAAGGAAATGGGTGAAAAAGATCCATGAACTTTGAAGAAAATGAGATTTTAAGTGAAATTTTCAAAAGATACCAACTTTGAAGCTCCATATCTCTTAAATGGTTGATCTTTTGGAAAATAATTTTATGTGACAAAGTTGTTTATTGGATCAAAATCTACAACTTTCATGTTGGAAGTTTTTTTCAATTTGTAGGTGAAATTTTGAGTTATTCTCTTCCAAAGTTTGGAAAAAACCATTGAAAAACACTTAGAATTTTTTCTAAGTATGAAAGTCAAACTTTTGATTCTTGATTGATTTTCTTGATTTTCCTTGATCAAATGACTTCATATATCATATCTTGATGATTTAAAACTTCAAAAGTCATGGTTGACCAAAATTCCCCAAAAGTCAATGGTGATCTTGTACAGTTGACTTTTTCAGACGAATCGCGTTTCTGGAGATTTCAAATGAACCAAGCTATCCTCACCAAATGAATGGTATGAATGGATCACATTGAGTTATTGGAGGACCTTGAGCCATAGTTTAAGTTGTGGCACCATGTTCTGATTAAAAAGTCAGTGGTTCAGGTGAATTAGGTCAAAAACCCTAATTGTCGACCTGATGAAATTGATGACTGTGGATCTTGAATTGAGATGTAATTTCCATTGGATATTGTCATAGGTATTATTTGAAGATGATTGAAACCTTTGAGTGATCCCCTGGAGCTTTTTAGGGTCTCCCAAATGTGATCCCTGATTTCAGTCCCTGATAGTTCAAAACCCTAATCTGATGATTTGAAATTTCACTGTTGATTAATCCTTGTGTAGGGGATGTCTTGAGCCAATAGATTAGGTCAAAATGATATACTTGGGTTCTTGAGGTCATGTCCCAAGTCATTAGGTCAAATCCTGAGCAAAAGTCAGGGGTTTGTTGTCTTCAGTCAAAACCCTAATCTGGTTGATTCAGAGCCTTTGAGCTTGTTGAAATGAATCTTTGAGGACAAAATGTTGATTGTTGATGGAGATGATTCATTTGAGATGAAGAGAGAGCAAAACCCTAATTTATTGTTGCTTGTACTGATGAGTGATTTCTTGATTAAACCCTACTGAGCACAAGTAGCAAACACAAGCTATGCATTTTGTTAGAGATGCAAATGATGCATATGCAATGATATGAGGTGGTATCTTAGGTCAAAAATTGGGGTATGACAGGAAGGTATTTTGCGAATAACCTAATTGTGTTGTGGAGAAAAGAATCTCGTCGGTGACCTTTGTTTCGTCTCGATACATCACTTGAGGACAAGCAATAAGATAAGTGTGGGGTTGTGATCGGTCACCATTTCTAGTAAGTTTTCGCACCTTTTTCCGACAAGAATTCATGGTCTTGGTAACATTAAGTGGCATTTGCATGTGTTTTAAAGTAAATTTTCGTATTTTCGTTTTTGTGACATTGTTGCATATTAATGCGTTATGAGTATTACAAAAGTGTCTTTTTATGCGCTGGTTGGTAGTGTTGTTGGCCAGGTTGATGCATAGGAAAGAGAGGAACTTGTGGCACGCACGAGTGGATAAAAGAAGCCGAAAAAAGTTGAGTTCAGAGGTCAACACGGGCACCAGTGTGGAGCAACACGGCCCGTGTTGAAATGTGGCTGGAAGAGTGATTTTGGAGCTGAAACAGAGGATCTACACGGGCACCCGTGTTCACAGACACGGACCGTGTGGAAAAGTGCCCAGAAACAAGTTTTGAATCAAGAGGCAGACGAACAACACGGGCGCCCATGTGCAGCAACACGGCCCGTGTTGATGATGCGGTATTTTTGGATGTTTTCTCGCTCCAATGTGATCATTAAGGGTATTTTTGGTATTTGGCTTCAACCTGAATAGAAGATAGATTATAAAAACAACCTTAGGGCAAAGAAGAGAGACACTTTTGGAGATCATAAGATAGAATTGCAGAGAAGAAAAGAGGACTGGAACAAGGTTTTGGAAGACGAAGAGATTCAACGGTGGACACCATTGAAGATCCTAGTTCTCCCAATTAATTGTAATGTCTAAACTTTTCCACTTGTGTTTCTTGAATATTATGAGAGGCTAAACCCCCTAATGCTAGGGGGTGTCCCTGATTCGATCTGTAATAACTCTGGATTTAGTATTTCGTTGATTTAATGTTCGTATTATTTAATTCTATTGTATAATGTTTATAATGCTTTCTTTATCGGACCAATAAGGATTGTTATGTGGTTAACAACTCGTAGGACTACGATTGTTAAGGTTTGTATACAATTGAACCTTATAATTATCACCTAGGACTAGGGATATAGTAAGGTTATTTAGAAATTCTTGATAAATGAACGATTTGGTTTTCTCTTATTTCTCTAAAGACTTAGGTAATCGGATTTTAAACCAAAAGGTTTTCACTAAGGACTTAAGAAAATAATCCTTGAGAATGAATAATTGAACTCTATGAACATGTTAAAGAGATCTTCATCCAGAGGAGTTAGAAAGTGAATCACACACCCTACCTTAGCATTATTTTCTCATTATCAAAAGCTCAGTTTTAATTTCAGTTAATTCTTAGTATTTTAATCTCTTTCGTTAATCATTTGAAACAACGCCCTTATGCTCTTTTGTTTAATTGACTTCGTGCAATAACTTGTATTTCCTACGCAATCCTCGTGATCGATACTTGGGGTAAAACCCATTATAACTACATCGGTGAAAATAGTACACTTGCTATTTTTCCGATCAAGTTTTTAGTTTGATTAGTGGTTTTTACACGTTTATTTAATGTTTATTTTAGTCGTCTTTGCTTTATATTGTCAAGTGTTTTACTTCATTCTTCTACATTTTATGCTTTGGGTGTGTATTTTACTGTTTGCAGGCTTAAAGGAATTAATCGAGACAAATCAATGCCAAAAAGTACAAAAAGGGGAGTTTCGAAGGAAGTGAAAAATCAAGCTATATGAGGTATGACACGACCACCTGTGTCACCTGAAACTGGCCGTGTTAGGATGAAGCGTGGCAAAGAAAATGCAAAAGAGATGAATGTCACGGGGCTGACACGGCTCATGTTAGCAAGTGTGAGATCTGGAAATTTTCAGCATGTTTCTCATCGTGATATGCGTGTAGTATTTTGATCATAACTAGAGCTTCATAACTCGGAATGACGCGGTTCTGGCGGCAAAATTTCGCTAACGATAAGGGCTACAACTTTGATGAAGAACACAAAGCCAAATTCTGAAGTTAAGGGCTTACACGGCCCGTGTTAATCAACACGGCCACCCGTGTTGATAGGTCTGGGCAGATTTTCAAAATTACGTCAGTCAGTGAATCAACATGGGCACCCGTGTTAATCAACACGGCCCGTGTAGATGGATGCGGACAGAAACTTCACTTTTTGATCTGTTTCAATATGTCTTGTCATTAAGGGTACTTTGGACTTTTTATGGACACTGAGACTGATACTAATACTATTTAAACGAAGTTTGTGGAAGGAGAGAAGGACGTTTTGGCCAAGAGAAGACACGATTGAAGATTGGAGAAAGCAAGGGCTTGGGAGAGAAGAAGGTTTTCATGAACGGAAGCGATTGAAGATAAACTTTCATCTCAATTCTTGTAATGTATCTATTTTATATTTTGTTTTCTTTGAACAATATGAGTAACTAAACCCTAATGCTAGGGGGTGTCCCTGATTTGATTCTGTAATGATTTTGAATTCCTGAGTTCATCAATAGATTTGTTTTCTTATTCAATTTAATTGTACAAGGTTTTTATGCTTTCTTTGTCGGACCAACAAGATTGATTTACGGTTAACAACCAGCTGGACAGCGGTTGTTAAGGTTTTTGTACAATTAGACTATAGTAGATATCACCTAGGACTAGGGATACCCTATAGTTACCGGTTAACTCTTGATAACATAAAGGCTTGATTTCATCATAATTCTCTAAGGACTTAGGATTTAGATTGAATGTTCAAAGGTTTTCCCACTAAGGACTTAGGGGAAAATAATCTAAAGGGCGGTAATTAAAGGATATGAACTTGTTGAAGAGATCTAAATCCAAGGTTATTAAAGGAACAATCACACACTATACCCCTAGCATAATACTCATATTTGTCAAAAAGCCAATTTACTTTTCTGCTTATTTTAATTATTGTTTAGTCACAATTTCCAAACACAACCCCAACATTAGTTTTTGTTTAATTGAACCACTATTGAAACTCGATATTAACGTGCAGTCCTTGAGATCGACATTTGGGGAATTTCCCTATTATTACTACAGAGGCAAAATAGTACACTTGCTATTTTACCGATCAAGTTTTTGGCGCCGTTGCCGGGGACTGCTAAAATATAGAATTTTAATTTTAGTTCAATTGAAATTTTGTTGCTCGTCAACTAAAATTTTGTTTTGAGTTTTTGTTTATTTGAATTTGATGTTATTATAAATAAATAAAAAAGAAAAAAAGTTTGATTATTTTTGCTTCATGAATTCGTCTCTACTTTGCTACTAACAAATTGTCTGAGTTTTGTAGCTATGTATTATTTTGATACATTGCCACATGTATCTCCTGCATGTTGGTCGCCTGATTCAGGAGTCACTTTGGAAGAGGCGACTAAAATTTTTAAAGCATATAAGAGAGAGGTAAGAATCCTTATGAATGAATGTAAGGAAGCTAACTTTTATCCAGATAGGTTTATTTGGAGAAAGTTAGAGTTGGAAGAAGAATATGTGGAACCAGAAGAAAAAGGCATAATATCATATGAAGAGGATGCAGTAAGAATAGAAGAATTCAAGGTAAAAAAGAAATATGGGGAAGAAGAAATAAGGAAACTTGAAGATGATCGAGTTTTGGATAAAACAACAAATTTAACAAATTGTGAAGATGTGGTCACCCAACAAGAAAATTTTCAACAAGAGAGTATCCCCGAAAACTATTTTTACAACAAGGCAGATGAAAGACAAGAAATTGACCAAGTACTGGAAGACATTTATGCCTTGTTCAATAAAATCAAGCTAAAATGGATTTGGCAACAACATCATCAGTACTTTAAGTTCATGGGATTGCTACCAAACAAAAGAAAGAAAAAAGATGATGTGTTCTTTGTGTCATATATGCCACCCTAGCAAGGGGAATGAATCGTCGAGCCATGCGACGTTAAACGAATCGCTTCGTGGGAGGCAACCCATGCTTTTAACAACTTATTTTTCTTTTTGTGTTTGCTTGTTTTTTGTTTCAGGAAATAAAAAAGGGGACTTTCTGGTGAATGCTAGGAAGCTGCAGTTAGAGTTGCACTACCCTCTGTGAGTCACCCCTCTCGGGCTTGTTCTGAAACATTGGGGCCAATGTTTAGTTCAAGTCTGGGGGAGGATTTACTCTTGCATTTTTCTTTTTATGTTTTTGTTATGATGTGTAAAACCAAACATTGAGTTCTTCCCAAATTTTGACCGAAATTTTAATTTTTGTTGACGAGTTTTGATCTTAAAGAGCGATTATTCCCTCAGGTTTGTTAGTACACCTGTCATACAACTCTAGATGCTCATTTGCAGCTATCGCTTCAATGATCTTCTTAATACCAGTGGCTGTTGAGAAGTTAGTTGAGCCACCGGCTGCAGTATCGATCAACTGCTTTGTCTTTATTTTGAGCCCATTAACAAATACTTGCATCTGTTCAGTATGATCCATGTTATGAGTTGGGCATGCTACGAGGATCCTCTTGAATCTTTTGTAGGCATCTCCAAAAGGTTCACCCTCTTTCTGCTTAAAGTTCAGAATTTCATACCTTTTTCGTAGAAACACTGATGCTGGAAAATACTCATTCAGGAAGGCCTTTTCCATCTCTTCCCACGATGTGATACTGCCCGCTGGGAGGGAGTAGAACCACTTTTCAGCCACTTCGGCTAAGGTGAAAGGAAACATCCTTAGCTTCTTGGTTTCTTCAGTATGACCATCAATTTTCAGAGTGGTGCTCAAGGTCAAAAATCTTTGCAAGTGCTTGTTTGCATCTTCATTAACCTTTCCGGTGAAAGGCTTTCTTTCGAGCTGAGTGATGGTGCTTGGATGCAATTGAAAATTTGGAACATTCACCGGTTGGTTGACAATTGTTAGTCTCCCACCCGGTGTATTCATAACACCATAGTCTCCGAGGAGCCTTTCTTGAGGTTCCCCCATAACTGTCTCTGTCTCTGACTCTGTATCTGATTTTGAACCTGTATTTGAATGACCAGAATGATCTGAAGCTTCTTCCTCTTTTTTTGGTTCTTGAATTACGAGTTCTATGGTTGACTCTGCCAGTCTTGCTTGTTTAGCTTTTCTAAGCCTAGCGTGCAACGATCTTTCAGGTTCTGCGTCAAAAATAAATTTAGCTGAGGCCTTACCTCTCATACACAGATTAGACAAATATTAGAATTAGAAAATAAAATAAAAAGTGTAGAAAATAAAATTTTAGTCGCAGAGCAACAAAATTCTAATTGAACTCAACTTAAACTCAATATTATGACAGTCCCTGGCAACGGCGCCAAAAACTTGATCGGTAAAATAGCAAGTGTACTATTTTGCCTCTTGTAATAATAGGGAAAATTCCCCGAATATCGATCTCATGGACTGCGCATGAATGATGAGTTCAATTCAAAGTTCAATTAAACAAAAACATCAATTGGGTTTTGTTTGGTTATTATCACTTAGTGAAAAGTAAAATAAGCAGTAAATGAAATAGACTTTTTAACAAATATGAGTAACATGCTAGGGATAGTGGATGATTGACAATGTAACAAATCTGAAATCTCTATTGCAACAACTTATTTTCAATAATCAATTACCGATTCTTAAGGTTGTTTGATCCTAAGTCCTTAGTGAAAAAACCTTTGATCCTTCATCCTAAACCCTAAGTCCTTAGAGATTTACAATGAAATCAAGCAATTAAGTTATCAAGAATATCCGGTTACTATAAGGTAATCCTAGTCCTAGGTAATATCAATTATAGCATATTCTCATGAAAGCATTATCAATGGTTATCCAACCTAAACGATAATCATACATCAATTCCGATTTGTCCGAAAGGAAAAGCATTAGAAACATCAAGAGAATAAATCAACAATGAAAAACATGATTGCTATTGCAATTGCAAACTCAGAGTCATTACAAAGTGAAATCAGAGCCACCCCCTAGCATTGGAGGGTTTGGCTACTCATTGTGTTCAAAGAAAACATAATAATGAATAAAGACATTACAAGAAATTGGAGGAGATTGAATTTTCAATTGCTTCCGTTCATGAAGATCTTCTTCTCTCCCAAACCCTTGCTTTCTCCAATCTTCTCTTGTATTCTTTTCTCTAATCTGTCAAAAGTCCTTCTCCCCTTCCACAAACTTCGTTTAAATAGTATTAGTATCAGCCTCAGTGTCCATAAAAAGTCCAAAGTACCCTTAAAGACAGGACATATTGAAACAGATCAAAAAGTGAAGTTTTTGTCCGCATCCATCTACACGGGTCGTGTTGATTAACACGGGTGCCCGTGTTAATTCACTGACTGACGTAATTTTGAAAATCTGCCCAGACCTATCAACACAGGTGGCCGTGTTGATTAACACGGTCCGTGTAAGACCTTAACTTCAGAATTTGGCTTTGTGTTCTTCATCCAAGTTGTAGCCCTTTTCGTTAGTGAAATTTTGCCACCGGAACCGCGTCATTCCGAGTTACGAAGCTCTAGTTATCATCAAAATACTACACGCATATCACGATGAGAAACATGCTGAAAATTTTCAGATCTCACACTTGCTAACACGAGCCGTGTCAGCCCCGTGACTTTCATCTCTTTTGCATTTTCTTTGCCACGCTTCATCCTGACACGGCCAGTTTCAGGTGACACAGGTGGTCGTGTCAGACCTCATGTAGCTTGACTTTTCACTTCCTTCGAAACTCCCTTTTTTGTACTTTTTGGCATTGATTTGTCTCGATTTATTCCTTTAAGCCTGCAAACAGTAAAATACACAACCAAAGCATAAAATGTAGAAGAATGAAGTAAAACACTTGACAATATAAAGCAAAGACGACTAAAATCAACGGTAAATAAACGTGTAAAATCCACTAATTAGCTGTTTTAGGAATTAAATGAAAGATGAATCCTACACCCGAATTCAAGTACACCTAAGATAGGATGTGGCATAGTCATGGCGACCTCCTTCATGTATGTGGAGGATTGGTCAATATGAGAGTTCACGCTTAAGTTAGGCCTCTATGTGTGTTTATATGCTTCTCTTGTATGAGGGAGGTTCGTGTGGATATCTGTGGGTGAGTCGAAGCTTAAGGACCTTTAGTTACCTTTAACCCATCTTGACTTTTAGGAACGTAGTGGGGGGACTACTCTTGATGTATGTTGAGAGCATAGTCGCTACCCGATACTACAACTCAGATAGGTTCTTTCTCAAAGTATCATTGCATGGTATGTATGTATCATGTTTGAGGGTGCTTTAGAAGGAGCTGACAATTCTGGGTCACTGGTAGAACCCGTTGCTGATATCATCCTTATCCTTAGAAGTACCTTTGGGGAAGGGTAGTTACCTGGTCATGCCTCATGCAAGCCTTTCGACCTAAGGACACTTGTGTGACTTGCTTCTGTTTGCTACTAACCCTTTGATTTCCTTGCAGGTTTTGCCTGTAGGACATTTCGTCCTTATTACCTTATGCTCTACCTATTGTATTACATTCGCATAACGTCATGACATCATGACATCATAACATCACATGTTAACTAACCCTTTCAAGGATCTTGGAAATTTAGGGCGCACAATTTCAAGTGCCCTTATCAAAGGACTAAATTCTCATCAAGGGGCAAGGGGATTTATTTTCTTCTGGCCATATGTCTTCCAATTCAGAGGCTCTACACCCATCAAGGGGCAAGAGGATTTATTTTCCTCTTTCCGTATGCCTTCCAGTTCAGAGACATCATACCTATCAAGGGGCAAGAGGATTTATTTTCCTCTAACCATGTACCTTCAAAATCAGAAACGAGTATCCCATATCAGAGGCGATGACCCACTCGGCATGGTGAGCTTGATTCTCAAAGATGGACATGTAAAGACAAAGACCAAGATTCTTCAGACAAAGCGGTGACCAGTCATTTCCTAATGTCGCAAATTAAATTTCCTAACGATCCTTGAAAACATTGCATCTACATCCATAAACATTGCATAACAGGTTTCCGCAACAGGCCTCCCATTCTCCCTCGCTGTTTATTTCAGCACAAATGGATCTTGAGCAATCATTCAAAAATCTTCAGGCTCAGAATAGTCGGTTCCAAGTCTTGATTCTGAACTTAGCCAAGGGGCAAGACGAGTTGAAAAACCTTGTTAACCTAGAAGAAAAAGGATCATCATACGCAGCAAAGTTTATTCCATGGCACATGCCAGTCTCTCAAGTTCTACAACAATTAACTTTATTGCCTCCGTATTCAGTTTCTGCCAATTCTGCTCCTGGGTACAAATACAATGCAAGACGTGCTTATCATTTGAACATTACTAGCCATGATACCGAGGATTATGGACCATTAGAGCATGGGATTCAAGACTTAATTGACGACAAGATCATTGACTTCAACTCACCTGAGAAGCCTCATATGGCTAATGCTATGTACAACCAGAAAGGTCATAATGAACGCAACCTATCTGTTGAAGCAGTTCTACAACAACGAAGAAAGCCAGGCGTACCTAAGAAAATATGTCGTCGGCTCAAGCGTTACAACATCTGTTGAAGATCATATTGATTACTCTGAGGTACGCTCCTAAGAACTCTAACACCTCCACTCCTGGCTATCAACCCAATGCGAGATGCGTATACCATTTCAACAGTCCTGGACATGACACTAACAATTGCTGAACATTGACGAATAAGAATCGAGATCTGATCGATGACGGGGAAATCAAATTCAACCCTCCTAAAAACTCCTGGGATAATCACTGCTCCTATTGTTGCACCCCAAAATTTGCCCACCTAATTTTATTTCTTACTAGCTGAAGCTTCTCATTTCATATGCATCTCCATTAGGTCATCTAACACATAACGCATCATTATTCAATAATCTGACATGGGATCAAGGATCTTGGAAATTAGGGCTTCTAATTCACTCAAGCTTAATTCATCTGGCTATTCTTTGAGTATCGAATGGGAGATTATGGTTTTAGCTGAT
This sequence comes from Vicia villosa, assembly GCF_029867415.1. Lineage (NCBI taxonomy): Eukaryota > Viridiplantae > Streptophyta > Magnoliopsida > Fabales > Fabaceae > Vicia > Vicia villosa. The sequence goes on along the minus strand of NC_081186.1, from coordinate 17,716,533 downwards.
AGTCAGTATGGATTTCCTTCTCATCAATCTACGAGGGCTATTCCTCATCCAATTTCATCAAGGTGGGATCAGGGCCTTTCATCTGAGGGTTTCTTTGAGATCTTTAAATTAGGTTGTACTCATTCCTTTGATTATGAATCCCCAAATACTTCAAGCACAAGTCATCATGTGGATTATGGTTGAATGGGTGGATGTGACATAAATCCTTCGTTTGTTGGTTTGTGTTACGAATTGGAAGAATAATGGCAACGTGACCCGAGGTTCGAACGTGACTGTGGTTTAAAAGTTGGAAGAAAGTGATTCAAACACGGTTTAACAATTCATGAATTGGGAGCATCTACTAAGGTCTAAACATCATTCATGTTCAACCATTATCATCCAAGTCTATCATTACATCAATAAAATCCATTACAAAAAAGGTGTACTTCGCTTACAAATTGATGCCCAAAGAACCCATTACATTCAAGCTATTACAAATTCAAGACCAATTTCAAAGGGCCGAGTTGCAAATATCATGAACATTCATCATTTAAAAGTTCAAAACCCATCTAAAAATTATCCAAAACACCATTTACATCAAAACTAATCCAATTGCATGTTACACCATCTAAATACAAAAATTGTTCTAAACATTTCCTTGTAGCCAAGTCTTGGTTCCATTTCTTGTTCCATCTTCAAGCCTCTTCATCTTCATACCATCAAGTCATCTTTCAAGCTAAAGTCCATTTCAACTTAACCAAAAATCCATACCATGCACATTCAATTCAAATAAAATACCACATTCATAAAGGCCTGCCCTGCAAAGAAATAAATAAGACCAATTCAGCTATCACATCCCAAACAAATACACAAACAGAACCGAAACTGAAGCTGGAAAATCCTTCACCAAAATTCTAAAACAAAAAGCATCCTTTGTCATTCATACTTATACATTCAAACATACCAAAACAGTTTTCTAATTAACCACATAACCAGTTGCCAACCAATCACCCAAAGCAAACATGAACCATACCATATTCAATAATAATTTGCAAATAAATATTCAGCCACCAGTCCTATGCATCGATTCAGTTCAGAAAAACAAGAAATAAAGTCAGAGAAAATCATATAAACATTTCAGTACAAGGATATAGCAGTCCAAAATATCCACATATCAGCCCCTGCATAAATCACCCCAAACTCCAAACAGTTTCAAACTTACAAAAATCTAGCAAAGTCATAAACCTAAACCAACTGTCAAACCATTTAATCCTAACCTCTAACAATTTTAACTAACCACCTAACTGACCTCAACCATCATATAACTAACTTCTTCTAACCACTAGTAACCAACTTCAACCAATTTTATAACAGCCTAACAAATTCAGTTACAAAACCTAGCATCATCTAACAGAATCAGTTACTCATACATAGCAGAAGCATTAGAATCAGAAAAGGAGAACGGAGCTAACCTGAAACTCTATATAACCAGTCTTCACCATTGTTTACAGTTTTCCTCTTCTCCACAATTCACTTTCATCTTGAATCTTCACTTTCACCATTCTCTGGATTCTCGATTCACGCTCACCTCTCACCTTCACCATTCATCCATCACCTTTAATCACTTCAACCACACACCATTTCATCTTCATCCTCTTTCACCTCAAACCTGAAAAATCTCCTCTTCTCTTCAATCATTCACGTAACAGAAAATTCACAGAAAGAAAGGATTAACAGAAGAAGAGAACTCACCTCTAACCACCTTCAACCTTTACTCTGAAATTCCATCAACGAACTTCACGCGCAAGAACCTTGTTCTTCATCTCAGCTTCATAGAAACCACGAGTCATCATCTTCATCACGCTTCATCGATAACTCCGTGTATCTGCAATCAATATCATCATCGCACAACGACTCCGTGTAGCAATCTGCGACGTCAAGTTTTCAACATCATCAATTATCTTCACTGCATCGTCTATAATCTGCAAACAATGATACTACAACGTGTTCAACAGAGATGAGAGACGTGAGCGAACTTGATTCGGTCGAGATGAGATCGAGATGGTGAGCGCCGCCGCAAGTGAGAGAGATATGCAACGCGAGGGAGGCGAGAGGCTATCGGTGAGGAGATGAGAGGAGTCGTTGTTCGCCGGAGAAGGAGAACTCGCGTTAGTTCTCCGGCCGCCGCGTTTTGAGTGAGAGAGAGAAGAAGAACCCTGAAGGTCACAACGCTTTAACCCTAGCCCCTCTTTTAATTTCTTTTTGAATTAATGTGTATTGATTAACATAAGACTAGGTGAATTTGATGATTAATTAGCATGAAAATAAGAATGTTATTAACTGACTACAAAGTTTGAATATGATTAGCTATTGATTAGTGGGAATTAACGGTGATAGATTAGAATAATAATTGAATCAAAACTGTAGCAACCTGCCCTAAAATTGAAGGTTTAGAGTTGCCACCTATTCTGAAGGGCGAATAGGAAACCCTACGCAGTTTTAAAGATTCGGGGTAAGTTATTATAATCAGGTTGAGGGAAGGTGTTAGGCACCCTCAACCCTTTCCTAAAGGCTAACATTGTAAAGATAAGGTTTATGGCAATAATTATGAGGTTTATAGCTAATGAATTGAAAAGGGTAAAAAATAAGATTTAAGAATGAATTGAAATTTTAGGGGGGGAGACTCGCCTTGTTACCAAGTGCCTACGTACCTCCTTATGGAGGATCAGAGTCAATGTAGTTTGGGCACAGGGTTGTACGCCTTATGATTGAATTTGTGGTTTGAAATTGATTAAAGGCTTTTTGAGTGGCCTATTCGCAGTTTTGAATTTGATTTGAAAGATGAAAGTGTTTTGAGGTTTGGCATACAACCCTGATTTGATTTAGCACCGTTAGATGCGGTGACCAATAGATTTGGTCAGTATAGCTAACGGATTATGAGGCATTGTTGATTACTCAGATCGATAGATTGATCGTCGCGGGCAGCAAATTAAAATGTGTTTTAAGTTTTATATATTTTTATCTCTCGTCTAAAGTGACTGATAGCTTCAGTCGGGTCGAGGAGAGAATTAATAAGAATTAATTAAATTATAAATTAATCAGAACAATTTATTTCTCGTCTAATGCGACTAATGGATTTAGTCGGTTCGAGGAGAAATTAAGTCATTAATAAAAACAATTAAACAAATTATTCAAGTTATAAAAATTTACTTAATTAGTTTTTATTCTATTTTTTTTTAGGTGCAGGGGTGTGTTTTGTTATTGGATAGAAAATTAGAGGGTGTGAAAAGCAAAGGTTTAGGCCCAATAGGATGTTTTTTTCTTTTACGTAAGGTGGGTGTAGGTTTGCTAAGGGTAGTAAATTAGGGTGTGTGGATAGCATGGAATTAGGCCCATTTAGGATTTTGGTCCGTTAGGATTATGTATGGTGAGGGTGCACACGTTTTGACGCATGAGCAAGATCAGGACCGTGTGATCTAAATCCTACGGCCTGCATGCGTTTGAATCTGAAGGCGCACGGTTAGGGAAAGGCACCGAATCATGTTCGGTATGCCAACCGTGTGGCTATCGTGAAGCCACATGGCTTCAATCTGGCGGACCGAGGGAGAATACCCTTGTTCCTATCTCTCTCCGTCTCTCATTTTCCCATCTTCTGTCTCTCTCTTCATTTGCTTTCTCTCTAACCTCTCTCTAGTCCTCTCCCAAACCCAGAAAAACCACCCTTAGCCCCATCATAAACCACCGTCAGCACCACCACGCACTTCCATAGATCCCAGTTTCCGGTTGAATTTCAACCGGCAAACTCATATTCGCAACCCTATTAACCCAGAAACTCAAACTAATACATGAACCTTAACACCAAATTTCCAGAAACCAAAACAAAAGCGTGCAAACCGATTCAAACCTAAGCTAAGTCAAGATTTTGTTACCTTAATTCTTCAATTTCTGGAACGTGTCTGCTCCGATCCAACTTCTAATCTCTCTTCCTTTCTCTATTCGCAGGTACAAGATGAAGATCTGAGGGTTTGATCCGCCGCGGCCTTGGGGTTCTCTCCATGAAATTCAAAAACCTCCTCCTTCACTTCTTCTTTTTCTTTTTATATAGTTAGGGTTTTAGATTATTTTAGGAAAAGTTAGATTGATTTGATTAGGTTAGTGATTCGATTTTTCTGTAAGTTAATTGATTTATTGTAATCTTATCTTGATTAATGAAGATTTTATTTTATTTCTTTTGTTATGAATTGATTTCCGTTTTATTCATTTTATTAAGATTCAATTTGTGTTTAAGATTTGATTGAAGATTGGATTCAATGCTGGGATTTGATTCTGAAGATTCATGTTCATGGGCCTGGGCGTTTGGTTTTCAGATCTAGGGTTTGTGTGTTGCAGCGGCGGCAATTGCTGTGAGGAGGAAGATGGTGCACAGGACCCGGGTCGGTTTGACCTGGTCCGTCCCTGGTCCATGCTCGGCCTAGTACCCGAGTCTTTGGCCCAGTAACATCAATTAGTTTTGGCCCACGAGCAACAAAAACAACAAAGAACCCAATAATCCACTTAACTTATTTAATTTGCTTAAATTAGTTAATTAATTAATTAGTAGCAATAAACTAGTTAACTAATAATTTTAAAAAATTAAATAAAACCCTAATGGAAATGATTAACCTTAATAATGAGATTACTATAATTTAGCTCCTATTTATTTAGAAACAAAATTATATAATAATCCTACCAATAATAATAATCTAATTAGTGATTAATAATAATAATATTATTTAGTGGAAATGCAAAATGATAAAATAAGGAAATGACGAGGAACAGATGGGCCCAAAATGAATTGAACCTTAAATATTTGCAGTTCACACCTCTACTTATTTTAAACCAATTTATACGGGAATCTTATGGCTCCTAATTTTTAACGCCCTTAATAAATTGACGGATGCAAATTATATCGGGTAAATTTTGGGGTATGACAGTTGCCCCTATTTAATTATCTTGGATTGAATGGCGTGAGAATACGCAGGTCTCACGCTTTTCGAATCGAAGAGTTATTAAATAATAGAAGACCCCTAAATTTACCTTGTGCTTGAGTGTGAGGGAAAGAAATCGTCCCGCTAAAGCCTGAGTCTTACATAGCGAGGACTTGTAGGAGGGATCACTTGTTATAGTTCTAAAAAGCTTACTTGTACCAAAATGGGAATCATTTGCTATGGGTACAGCAAATTCACCCGCACCATTAGGATTATTGGCTATGCTTATAGCAAACTCACCTGCACCAATAGGATAATTTGCTATGCTTATAGCAAACTCACCTGCACCAATAAGATAATTTGCTATGTTTATAGCAACTTCACCTGCACCAATAGGATAATTTGCTATGCTTATAGCAACTTCACCTGCACCAATAGGCTTATTTTCTATGCTTATAGCAACTTCACCTGCACCATTTAGGATAATTTGCTATGTTTATAGCAACTTCACCTGCACCAATAGGCTTATTTGCTATGCTTATAGCAAACTTACTTGCACCAATAGGCTTATTTTCCATGCTCATAGCAAACTCACCTGCACCAATAGGCTTATTTGCCATGCTTATAGCAAACTCACCTGCACCAATAGGGTCGTTTATCCTTGTTCGGACAAGTTTCACCTGCGTAGAAATTTGTTTTGCGAATGTGTAAGCACCATGTGTATGCGTCATGTGCATGCATATGCCCCTGTTGTTTGTATAATGTATGTGTATGAATGTTTACACATGCAAATGTTGCATGTATGCAAATGGGTATGTATGATAACCCCAACACCTTATCTCCTTATCACCCATTGCCTTTGTTTAACCCCTTTTTGATACATTCGCGAATCCTAGTTTGGATTGTATTTGAATGATCCGTGGTTATTATCCTTTGTGAAAGAGTTGTATTAGATCAGAATGATCGCAGCGTAGGGCGTATGTAACCTTCCGGAGATTTCATAGTTTTATCCTATTGCTTTTGTATTGAAAGTTTGTAAGTTTCTCATATTAAATCCAAGTTAAAGCTTATGAAAATAATTTATCCTTTGCAAATGGTATCGAGATGAGAGAGAAGACGCAGTATGCAAGAAAGGAAACTTTTATTGATATTGCCTTGAATTGGCGAGTGTAAAAAAATGCAAGAAAAGAAAATGACAAATAGAAATGATATTAATACTGCCGTTGCTCCTTTGTTATCAAGGGTCCCAGTAATCCTTCGACCTTAGAAGTAGATGATTACACGAATCCCTATCCTTCGTAGTCTGTCTTCAGCTTATGATCAATAATCCTGCCTTTGCTTGGCGTAATATTTCTTGACCGCATCAGAATTGATTGGGTGCGGTAGCTCGTCCCCATCCATTGTAGTGAGAACTAACGCTCCTCCTAAGAACACCGTTTTTACAATATATGGACCTTCATAGTTAGGTGTCCATTTTCCACGGGCGTCAAGTCGAGGTAATAGTGTTTTCTTGAGAACAATATCACCTTCTTTGTAAGTTCGAGGACGGACCTTTTTATCGAACGCCTTTTTCATCCTTTTCTGATAGAGTTGCCCGTGACACAAAGCCGTCAGTCGCTTTTCTTCAACGAGATTAAGCTGATCAAAACGAGTTTTTACCCATTCTGATTCTTCTAACTTTGTGTCAGCCAGGACCCTTAATGAAGGAATCTCTACTTCGATAGGGAAGACTGCTTCCATACCATAAACCAGGGAGAATGGTGTTGCTCATGTGGATGCACGCACCGAGGTTCTGTAACCGTGTAGGGCAAAGGGAAGCATTTCGTGCCAATCCTTGTATGTTTTCACCATCTTTTGTATGATCTTTTTGATATTTTTATTTGCAGCTTCGACAGCGCCGTTCATTTTAGGCCTGTATGGTGAAGAATTGTGGTGTTCAATCTTGAACTCCTCGCACAGCTCCCTCATCATGTTGTTGTTTAGGTTCGACCCATTGTCAGTGATAATTCTGTTTGGAACTCCATACCGACATATGATGTTATGCTTGATGAACCGAGTGACTACTTGTCTCGTCACGTTGGTGTAAGAAGCAGCTTCAACCCATTTGGTGAAATAATCTATGGAAATCAATATGAATCGGTGTCCATTTGAAGCTTTCGGTTCGATCATCCCTATCATGTCAATCCCCCACATTGCGAACGGCCACGGTGAACTCAGAACGTTCAACGGATTTGGCGGTACATGTACTTTGTCAGCATAAAGCTGGCACTTGTGACATGTTCTTGCATATTGGAAACAGTCAGCTTCCATTGTTAACCAGTAATACCCTGCTCGTAGTATTTTTCTAGCCATTAAGTGTCCATTTGCATGAGTTCCGAAGGTTCCTTCGTGTACTTCTCTGATGATCTCCTTGGCCTCATTTTTATCCACACACCTTAGTAACACCAAGTCGTAATTTCGTTTGTATAGGATATTTCCGCTCAGGAAGAACTTAGCTGCCAATCTCCTTAGTGTCTTTTTATCAATCATAGAGGCGTTCACCGGGTATTCTTGTTTCTCCAAGTACCTTTTGATATCGTGGTACCATGGTTTGTTGTCAGACTAATCCTCGATTGTGAGACAATAAGCGGGCTCATCAAAGTGTCTAACCGTTATCCGTGGTTCGTGGTTTGGCCAGGTCACTTTGAACATAGAGGAAAGCGTTGCTAATGCGTCAGCCATTTGATTTTCTTCCCTTGGGATATGAGTAAAAGTGATTGTCTCAAATTCATCCATTAACTCCATGATCAGGTCTCGGTATGGGATTAGCTTTGAATCTCGAGTATCCTATTCTTTATTGACCCGGTGGATTACCAGTGCTGAATCCCCGTACACCTCAAGTAATTTGATCCTTAGATCGATTGCAACTTCTAATCCCAATATGCATGCTTCATATTCTGCAATATTGTTGGTGTAGTCAAAGCATAGTCTTGCAGTGAAGGGTAAGTGTCGATTGTCAGGAGATGTCAAGACTGCCCCTATACCATATCCTAGTGCATTTGAGGCACCATCGAACATAAGTGTCCATATTGCCCCTGGCTCAGGTCCTTTGTCGGAGCCTGGTATTTCGTAGTCCCTTACCACCATGATATCTTCGTCAGGGAAGTCGAATTTCATAGACTGGTATTCTTCGAGGGGTTGATGAGCAAGATGTTCTGCCAGTACACTCCCTTTTATCGCCTTTTGGGTGACGTATTATATGTCGTATTCTGACAATAACATTTGCCATCTTGCGATTCTACCCGTGAGAGCCTGTTTTTCGAACACGTATTTCAAAGGATCCATTCTCGATATCAGCCATGTGGAATGGTTCAGCATATATTGCCTTAGACGTTTGGAGGCCCATGCTAGGGCACAACATGTCTTTTCCAATGGTGAATATCGAGATTCGCAATCCGTGAATTTCTTGCTTAGATAGTAGATAGCGTGTTCTTTCCTCCCTGTTTCATCTTGTTGCCCCGGTACGCACCCCATAGACCTCTTGAGAACTGTGAGGTACATGATCAGTGGTCTCCCTGGTACAGGAGGTAAGAGTATCAGTGGTTCTTACAAGTAGTTCTTTATAGTTTCGAAGGCTACCTGACAATCGTCATTCCACTTGATAGGTTGATCTTTCCTGAGCAGCTTGAATATAGGCTCACATGTAGCCGTTAGATGTGAAATAAACCTTGATATGAAATTCAATCGACCCAAGAACCCACGAACCCTTTTTTCTGTTTTTTGGAACAAGCATTGCTTGTATTGCTTTTACCTTGTCGGGATCAACCTTTATGCCTCGTTGGCTCACAATGAATCCCAATAGCTTTCCTGACCTTACGCCAAATGTACACTTGTTCGGGTTTAACCTCAGCTTGAACTTCTTTAAGCGCTCGAACAAATTGTGTAGGTGTGTGATATGCTCTTCTTTTGTGCAGGACTTGGCAATCATATCGTCTACATATACCTCGACCTCCTTATGGATCATATCATGGAGCAGTGTGACCATGGCTCTTTGGTATGTTGCCCCTGCATTTCGCAATCCGAAAGGCATTACCTTGTAGCAGAAGGTACCCCAGGATGTCATGAAGGTTGTCTTCTCCATGTCCTCGGGAGCCATTTTGATCTGATTATACCCGGAGAACCCATCCATAAAGGAAAACACTGAAGCTTGCGGTGTATTATCTACCAAGACATCTATATGCAGTAGTGGGAAATCGTTTTTTGGACTTGCTTTGTTTAGATCCCTGTAATCCACACACATGCGTACCTTCCCGTCTTTCTTAGGAATTGGCACTATGTCGGCGATCCATGGTGGATAGTCAACTACGGCAAGAAACCCGGCGTCGAACTGTTTGAGAACTTCTTCCCTGGTTTTACTATCCATATCCGGTCGAACTCTTCTGCGCTTTTGCCTGACAGGTGCACATCCTTCTTTGAGTGGTAACCTATGTACAACAATATCAGTATCCAACCCCGGCATGTCACGGTATGACCAAACAAATATCTCTGCATACTCGCGGAGGAGCTTAATTAGCGTCATTTTCACGTCCTCGTTCAGTGTTGCCCCAATCTTGATGTTCTTGGGTTCTTCGTCTGTACCCAGATTTATGGTTTCGATGGCCTCTTGAGGAGGGAGCATGCTTTTGGATTCCTTATCCATTAACCTTGACGACTCCTTCGGAAGTTCATCGTCTTCCTTATCCCCTTCTTCGGACTAATTAGCGAGAGCCTCGAGTTTGTACAGAGTTTCAGCAGTATTATTATGGGTAGGGTTAGAAGATGATCTGCACACATTTTATGTTTTGTTTTTAGTATGCAGATATGAACGTGCTCTTTTTTTGTGCAGGCAATTTTATTTGTCATTTTGAAAGGAAAAGAAATAAAATGCGAGAAAAGATGATATTTTCAAAACCAAATGCAAAGACAAATTTTATTAATAAACTTTAACTTTGAAAGTAAATGGGGCCCTTACAAACAGACTCTATGCTTCGGGCGAGGCATGAGCGTTATTGTTTTTTTTTAATATGAAAGGAAACACAAAAAGCAAATTACTCCAAAATGAAAACTATCTCTAGTATCCCCAGACTTGTCCAATTATGAAGTTTTTCCCCTGGCCTGACTTCTCGGATGAAATTGGACGTTCCTTTCTTGGAATTTTTGTCGGACATCCTAGCCACATGTTCATACCCGTCTGTCACAAAAGTTTGCATAATTGGGGGGAATCATTGTCCCTTCTTCTCAGTGCTTGTGATCCTTGGTGGTTGATATCCTAACCCTAAGAGATCTTTCTTCTCCAAGATTTCCGGTGCCTTGCCCCAGCCTTCCATATCCACATCTCATAGGTCTCTCCAGGATGTTAACGACTTCTTTATTTCCTCCGCGGGGTGTTCCTTTAACTGGATTAACCCTTGGTCCATGAGTCTCTGCAAAGTGTCTTTAAAAGCCTCGTTATGTTCTAGGATAAACCCCTTTATAATAAGACACCTCTTAAGTGCATCTATGGGGAAGTTCCTTTGTTGAACCAACTCTTGCTCATTGACGACTTCTATTGCATTGACTGCACCATCATGGTGTGGTATAGGATTTATTTTCACATTGGGTTTGTCAAAGGCGATTGCCCCTGACTCTATCAAATCCTGGACCTTGTGTCCAAAGGCCCAACATTTTTCTAGCGTGTGTCCAGGGGAATTAGCATGGTACTCGCATCTTTCATTGGCATTGTATTTGGATAGCAATTTTCCTTTGGGAGGAGGAATGAGTGGCTTAATTTCCACAAGCGACATGCTAACTAGATATTGCAATAGCTGACGGCGTGTCGTGGGAAGTGGGTCAAACTTCCTTGTAGGTCCTCTATTTAACCCTTGCAGTTTCGCTACCGGTTGCCTAACCCTTTGGGGCACCCCAGTATTGATTTCTCCTTTTTTCCTATTTGGGAAATTGGGAGTAGATTCCCTTGAATTAAAGGAGTTATCATGTGCTCCTTGGACCTTGTCATTTTCGATACTAACCTCAGCCCCTTCTCCTATGATCCTTGAGTCGGAGAATCCTGGAACGGTGTCATCCGTCCTTTGGTTGCGGTATTGCTCGCGTAAAGCATCCACGAACTTATCCATAAGTCCTTTTAGTGGAGGTTGCACTTCCATTTTAGGAGGTTTAATGCCTGGGATAGGTATTGTGCTGGGTGCCCATCCTTCTGTGGAGTCTCCCCTTCGTCGGAGGATTGTGTGGCTTTATCAGGAGGTGGTACATATGCCCCTTGTTATACCCCAAAATTTGCCCGCATACCGTAAATATTAGTTATTTATTATGTCTATGTTTTTAACAGGTCATGTAAATAAACTTTCATTTTTCACATAAAACATAAAACAAAAACAACAAAAAAAAGAAAATTAACTTTGACTGTTGATTTTTCACTCTAACTGCTACCTGAACAGTCAGTCGACAGCCAAACTGCTGGCAGTACAATTCTCAGTGTTTTGTACCATCAATCAAATCAATCTTTCACAATTCAAAATTCCAAGATTTTTGTTCTAGAAGTCTTCTGAATATCACGCGATTAGCAGAGACTCAACACTGCACAAAAATCAGGTACGCTTAACTGTCTCCTACACAAACAGTCCCTAATCAGGGTTTTTATTGTTTTTACAGGAGCAACAAGTTTTTGAGAGCTCAAATGGATTTCATACACATCCATATATCTCAAAGTACCATCATACAAATTTTCAAACTTCAATTCACTCAGACGCACCGTCAGCAGCTCAAACAGTCAACAGACGACCCGTTTGACCAAAAAAGTCAACAGACAGTCAAAAATGAAATTTTTTGTCAAAGTCCATATTTTGTCAAAGGATTCATCATTTGATCATTGGATGATCATAATTCATCAAGGAAAGATCAAAAATCAACAAAACTCTAAGATTCAAAATTAGGGTTTTTGCCTGAAAAGTCAACTCAACTTTGACTGATCATAACTCTCTCATCCTTCATCCAAAAAATTCAAACCAAAGCTCATCTTGAAGGAAATTCAATTATCTTTCAAATGCCATTGATCCCATGGTCATTGGATTCACCATTTGAAAAATATGATCAAAGACATTACAGGTCATTTTCAAAGTCAACAAAAAGACACTTTTTTCAAAAGGACACACAAGGAGCATCAAAAATCATTTTGACATGAGACCAAAGACATTGGTTAGAGGACTCTTTGAGGTTTCTAAAAAGTGCAAGATCTCCTTCATATGACAAAAATTGAAGGATTTACACCTTGTTGAAGTTGGCTAAATTTTGGGAAAATGCATGAAATCAACATTGCTCAAAAATGTATTTTTTCCAAATGGGGCCAAGTTTTCAGCATTCAAACATCATTTCCATGATGATATGGGCCTCCCACGACCAAGACTAAGCCCACACCTTTTTTTATCCATTTTTGGCATAATTTTGTCTTATTTTAAGATTAAATTAAAAGAAAAATGGATGGATAAATGGTAGCTTAACTTCCAAGCATGACTCACCCAAGGAATCTCTACCTTTCTGCAGAGAATTGAAGAGCAAGGCAGGTGCATTGAAGGCAAGGGGACTTGGTCAAGAATTCAAAGCTTTTTTAATATTAAAAAATGCAAGATTTCAACAAAGGCAACTAGTTGCATATTAGCTTCAATTCTAAGCACTCAATGCTTATAAATAAGCTATCATAGTTCAGTAACAAAAGGGAGGGCAAGTTCAGAAGCAAAGCTTAGCTCATACACACTTGTAATCACTTGAAAAGTTTCAAAGAAAATTCAAATTCGAATTTGTAATTTCAGTCCATTTCAATACAAACTAAGCATTCAGACACCTTCCTTGAACATCACTGAAACTATCCCAATCAGTTACAAGCCTTGAAGCTCACTGAATCGAGCTATACAGGTCCAAATTTGTTCAAACTAAAATCAATTCGTATCTGGTTATTCACACATGCTTAACAAGATGTAGACATACTATTAAGTTTGGTTTGAGGTGTAGATCATTTCTGGAAACTTAATTGAAGTTTGAACACGTATAAACGAAACTACCATTTTAGGGTTCATAGCTTCAAAATTAGGGCTTTCCAAATTAGGCAAAATTAGAGGTTCTAAATAGTACCATTAGATTCGTATGGACAAAACGAGTTGAATGGTACCATCGCGCCAAATTTATTTGCTTGTTTACCCCTATTCGTTATTTTGCAGAATTAGGGCTCACTTACTATAGCGCTTTTTTACAAAAGCGCTGTTAAAGGCCTTGTCTGAAGGTTGAAGACGAAGACGTGTCTTCCTCCTATTGGTTCAGCAGCGCGCGTACTTTTTTAAACTTTCCACTAATCCAGTGTTTTGCAGGTGTAACGTATACCACGTGCCTCAATTTCTGGACCACCTGATCTTGCTTAACAGCTCATCCAACGCTTCAGAACGCGCGTGCACATCATACTCCCTCAATCAAACCACACAGGATCAGTATCCTTTTATTTTCTATTTTATTTTCTATTTTATTTTAATTTCTTTGTTAAATTAATTAAAAATAGTTTTAAAAATCCAAAAAATACACAAAAAATATTTTTAGACTTCTAAAATAATATATTATTTTCTGAAATAAAAATATTTTATTTTTCTTTAAAATTTCAATATTTTGCATAATTAATTAGTATATATTTATATATTTGCTTTTTAATTATTCTAACCAATCAAAAAATCATAAAAAAATTTGTTCTTTATATAAAATATTGTTTATATATTATAAACTAATTTTGTACATATTTTGAATAATTTTCTTTTTAAGTTTTAATTATTTGTATAATTATTTACATAATTATGTTTTAATTAACTTAAATCAATTCCAAAAATTCCAAAAAAAATTAGTTTTGTTTTAAAATTAATTAACAAATATTTTGTACATATTTTAAACTTAATTTCTAGGTTTAAATCTATTTTCATCTTTTTTCTTCATTTTAATTTAATTAATCATGCATTAATTATAATTAAAATCAATCATAAAAAATCCAAAAACATGCCTTTTATTTTTCTTGCAATTTAAATTCCTAGATAAATGTATAGGATGTCAAATTCATGTAAATAGGCTAGTTTACATTTCCTGCACAATCGATGTAATAGCGTAGATTTACTTTCCGCACTTTACATTTCCGCATTTTAATTTCCAGCAAATATAAACTGCGTGTATGTCAAAGATAAAATTGAACCGTTAGATCACTAACTTCAAAGATAAAATATCTGAATCCAAACACAATCACACTTGCACCTCTTAAGGTAATCCCTTCTCATTCTTTTCAAAATCAAAGTCAAAATTCTACTGTTTTGAGTACAAAATCGAACCTTGCGTTTATATCCGGTGAAAGGATAGATTTTTAAAGGAAATAGGATAAAGACCTTACAACTCAGGGTAGACCTCCTAGTTTGCTTGCTCAAATCAAAACAAACAAAATTCTCATACACTGTTGTTTTTCAAAACAAAACTTTCCAAAAAGACAATACTTTGTATACATCCAAACACGGATTATTACAAAGTTAACGTTCTTTTCAAAACATCTTTCGAAAGATAAACAAGCATTTTGTATACATCCACACACGGATCATTACAAAATTCAATTTACAAAGGTATTTGAAACCACATATGAGCAATTTCAGAGCAATTGAAAAGTGATCGAAAAACAAGTGAGCTAAGCAAACTTAAGAGCCCATGGATAACCATGGATACAAAGGGTGCTAACACCTTCCCTTTGTATAACCTACCCCCTTACCCAGAATTTCTTAAAGGTCTTTTTTCTGTTTCTTTTATAAACCTTTCCTTAATTGGATAAAATAAAAGGTCGGTGGCGACTCTGTGAATTTTCAAAAATGCGAAAGCATTAAGCGATAAAAAAGAGTCAGTTCACGTATCTCTACAGAACAGAGGTATGGCCCGGGATTAAAAAATCGGAGGTCCACAGAACTGGCGACTCTGCTGGGGATTTACTTTCAAAAACAAAATGTTTTCAAAAGGGGTTACCTTAAGAGAATAGATCACTTCGATGTTTTCAATTGATTGACTTGATTGCTCTATTTTTCAAAGGTTTGTTTGGGTATTTTGCTTGTGTGAAAGATTCTAACCCGAATCTCGAGATACCTTAAGTATATGACAATAGACCAAGGAAACTGTACGGCATGTACCGATACGGTTGATCTGGTAGTCATCGTTAGTGCGATACTTTGGTTTATACTGATGTCCCTTGAAAACGATCAAGGAGTATATTAGGCTTCCGAAATGTCATTAAACACTAATTTGTCTTAGAACCTTTTTAGTTGAACTTGACTTGTGGCCTATTAAGTGGCTAGCTTTGAAATTGATCGAAGTTAGTTATCCTCGAGGAATATTTTGATCGGCCGCTCGAGCGCCGTATTGAGATGTTACTTCCAAGGATCATAGAACCCGAATACTATTCTAGGACAGGTTTTAACCAACTCAACTTCAGTGGGGAGGGTATCACCTATCAGCTCCATGCAAGCCTTTAAACCTAAGGCTATTGTTTGATTTGTTTTTGTGTGCCACATGTTTGCATCATAAGCATATCATTTTTGCACCAAACACTTCAAGGATCAAAGAGTTTACCTTTGTTTTTGCAGGTAATGGCTCCCGCCACCAAAGATTACATCCGAATCAACATCTCAACGGTACCATCTGAACTAAAAGACTTAGTGTCAGAATTCCCCAGGAATGTTCAATTCACTGAAAGGCATGGTCACCTACTCCATTTGGTTACCTCAAAATTTGAAGAAGACATGATACGGGTCCTGTTCCAGTTCTTTGACCCTGAACATCATTGCTTTACCTTTCCTGATTACCAGTTGGTACCCACTTTGGAAGAATTCTCTGAACTAATGGGATTGCCTGTTCGAAATCAATTACCTTTCACTGGTTTAGAAAGGATTCCAAAACCTGAAGTCATTGCTGCTGCTTTACATCTGCGAAAATCAGAAATCGAGTCCAATTGGGAAACAAAGAGTGGAGTTAAGGGTTTACTTGCCAAGTTCTTATTGGAAAAGGCTCGACTACTGCTAGAAAACAAAAGTTATCCAGCTTTTGAGGAAGTTATGGCACTTTTGATCTATGGGTTGGTTTTATTCCCAAATCCCGACCAGTTCATAAGTGTACACATCATCAACCTTTTCCTAATCCGTAACCCGGTACCAACATTGCTGGGAGACATTCTACATTCTCTACACACTCGTACCATGAAGAAACGAGGAACTCTCATGTGCTGTATACCACTACTGGCTAGGTGGTTTACATTTCATCTTCCCCGATCAGTGTTGAGAAATGAACAAAGAATGCAATGGTCTCGCAGGATTATGTCTTTGTCTCATTCAGATATCCGGTGGAACAACTTCTTTCAAAGAGACATTACTATCATTGATCATTGTGGAGAATACCCTAATGTGCCACTCCTTGGCATCAAAGGAGGCATCACTTACAATCCCTCTTTAGCTCTACGCCAATTCGGATATGCAAGGAGCAACGGTCCTCATGACATGATTATCCATGGCATTGTGTTTGATTACGAGAATGATTCTCATAGACACCGACGAAGGTTCATACATGCATGGGGCAGTGTCTATAGAATAGAAAGCAAAACTCTGGGGCAATGGAATTCTATTCCTATGGAACCCTACCTCAGATGGGTCCGCACTCATGCTCAGAAACTCCTTATGCCATATCCTGCTGTTCTACCTGTGACTATTGAACCAGAGGTCGAAGGATATGAACCTCAAGTTATTCTACACCCGGACATGCCAACTGACCTAGAAGAGTTGCAAAAATCTTGGGTTCAACTCAAAGAGGAAAGAGACACCTTCAAATCATACTGTCAAGACTATGAGAGAAGGATATTGGAGCTCACCGGACAGCTTCAAGAAGAACAGCAGATCAACACATTCCTGGGGGCAAAGAGAAAGCGTCCACGGGAGACCTGAAGGATCATTTATTTTATTTCTGTCTTGTAAGCCCAAATGAGGCAAAGAAAAAAGAAGCAAAAAAAAAAGAAAAAAAGAAATAAATTGATTAACTAACGTTTGTTTCTTCTTTAACAAATCTAAACTCTAAGATCCTTGAAACATTGCACACACATTTCACTTCATGCATTGCATATACATTTCATACATTGCATTCATATACATTGCATATACATTTCATACATTGCATACACATGGCATCCAGTCATACACATTGCATAACAGGTTCACATGACGGATTTCTCATCTTCTCGCTGTTTATTTCAGTCAGAAGAGATGGAATCTGAAATGAGCATCAAGAATCTCGAAGCACAGAATGCCCAAGTTCAAGTGGCAATTCTGGAACTGGCAAAGGGGCAACAAGAACTGAAAGCCCTGATAATCAAGAAGAAAAAGAAGCCCAAAGGATCTGTAGGCGTGAGTCACCTGAAAAGGAAGATCAAAATCCCAGTCAAAAAGTTCAAAAAGCCACCGATCCCTGAAACAGTCGGTGATGATGAACAAGAAGACAATCAAAGCAACCAGGGTTCTGCTAAACCCTCTCTCTCTTCAAATGAAGAAAATGATCATTCTGGGGACGAACCGGATGATGAAAAATACCAACAGCTGGAAGACCGTATGAAAGCTATGGAGATACAAAAAATACCTGGCTTAGATTTCAATGATCTAGGGCTCATCTCGGATGTTGTTATCCCTCCAAAATTCAAAGTTCCTGTCTTTGCAAAATATGATGGAGTTTCTTGCCCGAAACTACATCTGAGATCCTATGTGAGGAAGATACAACCTCATACAACGGATAACAAATTGTGGATTCACTTCTTCCAAGAAAGTCTGTCGGGTACACAACTCGAGTGGTACTATCAGCTGGAAAATACCAAGGTTCATACTTGGGAAGAATTAGCTGCTGCTTTTTACAAACAGTACCAATACAATGCTGATCTTGCGCCAACCCGTACTCAACTAAGGGGCATGTCTATGGGACCAAAAGAAAGTTTCAAAGGATATGCACAAAAGTGGAGAGATATGGCTGGAAGGGTTCAACCACCCTTATCTGATCGCGAACTAGTTGACATGTTCATGGGCACTTTAACTGGCCCTTTCTATAGCCATTTGCTGGGAAGCTCATCATCAGGTTTCACTGACCTGATACTGACCGGAGAACGTGTCGAAAGTGGCATTCAAAATGGAAAAATTCAAATAGGTTCCTCCTCTGGTACTACAAAAAGGCCCATCAGCGGGAGAAATGAGGTCAATGCAACACAAATTCAGAAAAGTCGCAAAAGTGAGCAGCATCAATCTGTAGGGGCAGTTCTGATCTCCGCATCTGCACCTCAAAAAGATCAACAGCCAAAATATACGCATCGACCAGATGCACCAAGAAGAAATTTCACCAAAATCAACATGCCAATCTCTCAGGCATTGCAGCACTTGCTAAAAGCAGATCTGATCACCTTAAGAGGTCCTCCAAAGAATGTCAACACTTCCTCTCCGAATTATCGCCCTGATGCGACATGTGCCTATCACTCAAACTGTCCAGGACATGACGCAGATCACTGCTGGGCCCTGAAAAATAAAATACAAGATATGATAGATGCTGGTGAAATTGAGTTCGATCCTCCAGAAACTCCAAATGTCATCACAGCACCTATGCCAAAGCATGACAAAACTGTCAACGCTATCCTGGACACTGTTTACATCTATGATGTGAACGAATTATCAACTCCACTCTGCGAAGTCAAAGGAAAGCTAATCCGAGCTGGTTACTTCCCAGGATGTGACCCCGACTGCTTTTACTGCTCCTGCCTGCCCAATGGTTGTGAAAATCTGAGGATGGGAATTCAAAAATGGATGGATCGCCGTATCATTATGTTTGAGAGGCTCCCTTCTATGGACGTGCTGTGCGAAGTCTTTGCAAACGGGATAAGAATAGAGGATGCCTCAGTGATATCCAGCTTACCATTCAAAATCTCTGCCAAGGCTCCATTCAAAATTTCTGCTACACTCAAAGTGGCATCAGTAGTCATTGCTAGTCCAACTCCATTTCCATACTCCTCAGACAAAGCTGTCCCATGGGGATATGACACTAATGTTTACGTTCATGGAGTTAAGCAGGGTACCTCGACTGAAGAGACCGCAAAGTTAACTACTCCAACTGTGGGTAATATTGTGGGTACCAGCAAGATCACGAGAAGTGGAAGAATCTTTTCACCAGAAATTTCTCCAAATGTTGCTGCTGGTCCAGTCCGAGTCCCAGTTCCTAATCAAAATGTCAACGCTCGAGGCAAAGAGCCACAAGTTGAACAAATTCAAACCCCGGTGGAGATCACTGCTGAGGATCCATCAAAGCAAGAAATGGAGGAAATATTGAAAATCATCTGCAAGAGTGATTACAATATTGTTGAGCAACTGGGGCACACTGCTTCAAAAATCTCAATGCTATCTCTGCTAAAATATTCAGAAGCTCATGCCAAAGCTCTGATGAAGTTCCTGAAAGCTGCGCATGTGCCTCAAGAGATCTCAGTCGACCAATTTGAGAATTGTGTTGCCAATCTAACCGTGAGCAATGGTCTCGGTTTCTCTGATGTGGATCTAACCCCTGCTGGAAAAAATCACAACAAAGCCTTACATATCTCCATTGAATGTAATGGCACCACTCTATCTCATGTGCTAGTAGATAACGGTTCTTCTCTGAACGTGTTACCGAAAACAGTACTAGAAAAGCTTGACTTCGAAGGAATTGTGTTACAACCAAGTGATGTTGTGGTAAGAGCCTTTGACGGGTCAACCAGAACGGTATACGGAAAAGTGAATCTCCCAATCAGAGTGGGTTCTCAAATCTTTGATTCTATCTTTTACGTAATGGAAATTCACCCAGCCTACTCCTGTTTACTTGGACGCCCTTGGATACATGGGGCAAACGCTGTAACTTCTACCCTGCATCAGAAGTTAAAATATCCAGTAAAAGGAAAGATTGTCACAGTCTATGGCGAAGAGGAATATGTGGTTAGTCACCTAAGCAATTCCAAATATGTTGAGTTGGAGGACGAATTCATCGAAACTCCATGCCAATCATTTGAGGTGGTCTCTCCAGATGTCTCTACCACCAAGCATATTCCTGCTACTCCAACTACAACTATGGCTTCTCTCAAAGATGCCAAAGCCATGATTGAACAGGGTGATTGCACAGTATGGGGACAGCTTCCCGATATACCCTACAAGTCTGACAAACTAGGTCTGGGCTATGATAGTGAAAATCAAAAGAATGATCAAAGTCCTCGTTCTGAAGGATTGATGTCACACTTCGTCAGCCAAGAAGTAAACGCTATTGAAGATGAAGGAGTGTTCATGAACCATATCATTCAGCCATATCCAGATGAAATTCCACCCATTTCCATGGGAATGTGGGATGCTGTGGGAGAACCAAACGGCGGGTATAATTATCAGTATGCCGCACCTCAGAATTCTTATATTGCTATGGAAGACCTTACCCCGACTGGATGGGGTGATCAAATTGGAAATGACGAAAGTTTCACAAGTCCCGTCACTGAGCAATATCAAAATCCACCCAAAGAAGTATGGGACACGCTAGGAGAACCCAGCGGCAAATATGACTATATGGTGAAATATTCCGCTCCTCCGAGCTCACAAATTGCTATGGAGGACATTGTCCCAACTGGATGGGATGAACATTACGATGACAATTTCGCTTTCGAAGAAGCCAGGGAAATACCAAATAACGAGGGTTGCTTTCTGTCAGCATACACTCCTCATCAAGATGCACAAGTCTCTATTCAAAACATCATCCCGACTTCATGGGACGGCCTTATCGAGCATCTCGCTCAGCCAACAGAGATATCTCAGCCTGGGCTCTCGTATCCAGCAGAGTATATCCCTTATCCCGAAGGATCACCGGCTCATTTTCCCACTAATGAAATCAATGCTGTGGAAGATGAAAAAGACAACTGCAACTGGAACAGCTGGGTACCCCCTGCTCACAACAGTGGATTGAACAACTGGAAAGCTGAGGATGTGATCTCCTTTGACCAGGAGTAAATGCCATTTCCTGTTTTCTTTGTGTATATTGTGCAAAGATAAAAATGGTTCCTGAACAATCGAACCATGAGCTTGAAAGCCGTGTGCCTTAGCACACTGGTCCTTCTATAAGGGCTTATCATATCATGATCATGTGCATTCAATAAAATCATGGGACGCTTGCATATTTAAATTTTGTGATCCTTTTTCCTTCTTTCTTCGCTTTCTAATAGCTATGTTTTTTCTTCACACACACTCACATAATTAACTTGCAGATTCACATACACTCTGGATCCAGTCAACAACGATTCTGCTATTGCCCGTCATGACTTTGAAAATCCGATCTACCAAACTGAGGACGAAAGTGAGGAAGATTGTGAAGTGCCAAGAGAACTTGCAAGGCTGCTAGAACAAGAAGACAAGGCCATACAGCCTCACGAGGAGCCAATTGAGGTCATCAACTTGGGCAGCAACGAAGAAAAGAAAGAAGTCAAAATAGGGGCTGATTTAGAACACAGCGTCAAGCAAAGACTGATTCAAATGCTGCGAGACTACGTCGAGATATTCGCCTGGTCCTATGAGGATATGCCAGGCCTTGACACGGACATCGTAGTTCATCGCCTGCCAATCAAAGAAGGTAGCACTCCAGTCAAACAGAAACTACGAAGGAGTAGGCCTGATATGTCAAAAAAGATCAAAGACGAGGTTGAAAAACAGTTCAATGCCGGATTCCTAAAAGTTGTAAGTTATCCTCCTTGGATAGCTAACATCGTCCCTGTACCTAAAAAAGACGGGAAAGTCAGAATGTGCGTGGACTACAGAGATCTGAACCGGGCAAGCCCCAAAGATGATTTCCCTCTACCACACATCGATGTACTGGTTGACAATACCGCACAATGCAAGGTATTCTCCTTTATGGACGGATTCTCAGGGTACAATCAAATCAAGATGGCACCCGAAGACATGGAAAAAACAACCTTCACAACACCCTGGGGAACCTTTTGTTACAAAGTAATGCCCTTTGGTCTGAAAAACGCAGGAGCAACCTATCAACGTGCAATGGTAGCGCTATTTCATGATATGATTCATCAAGAAATAGAGGTGTATGTCGATGACATGATTGCAAAATCCAACACCGAGGAAGAACATTTGGGTCATTTACACAAGTTGTTTGACAGACTCAAGAAATACAAGTTGCGACTGAACCCAAATAAGTGTACCTTTGGAGTAAGATCCGGCAAACTCTTAGGTTTCATCGTCAGCAGCAAAGGTATTGAGGTTGATCCCGCCAAGGTTAAAGCCATTCAAGAAATGCCTATACCTCGTACCGAGAAACAAGTCAGAGGATTCTTGGGACGTCTAAATTACATCGCCCGATTTATTGCCCACATGACTACTACTTGTGTGCCGATCTTCAAACTGTTGAAGAAAGATCAAGTGGAAAGGTGGAATGACAAATGCCAGTTAGCCTTTGACAAAATCAAAGAATATCTCCAAAAACCTCCAATCTTGTTGCCACCTGTGGAAGGCAGACCTCTGATAATGTACCTAACTGTGTTAGAAGACTCAATGGGGTGTGTACTAGGACAACATGACGAATCCGGCCGAAAGGAGCACGCAATCTACTATCTTAGCAAAAAGTTTACCGATTGTGAAACAAGATACTCACTACTCGAAAAAACTTGTTGTGCCTTAGCTTGGGCAGCTCGCCGGCTAAGACAGTACATGCTAAATCACACCACTTTCCTAATCTCCAAGATGGATCCCATCAAATACGTGTTCGAAAAACCTGCTCTCTCTGGAAGAATAGCGAGATGGCAAATGATCTTAACAGAATATGACATTCAATACACTTCACAAAAAGCAATCAAAGGAAGTGTGGTAGCTGATCATCTGGCTCATCAAGCAGTGGATGATTATCAAGCATTGAACTTTGACTTCCCAGACGAAGACATTATGCTAGTCAATGACTACAAACAACCAGGACCAGAAGAAGGACCCGAGCCAGGATCCCGGTGGACTATGGTTTTTGACGGAGCTTCTAATGCACTTGGCAATGGCATCGGAGCTGTGATCATTTCCCCCGCAGGAAGTTACACACCGTTCACTGCCAGATTATGCTTCAATTGCACTAACAATATAGCCGAATACGAAGCATGTATTCTGGGTCTTAAAGCTGCAATCGATCTAAGAATCAAATTCCTGGAAGTCTACGGAGACTCGGCCTTGGTAATCTACCAAGTCAAAGGGGAATGGGACACAAAGCACCCAAATCTAATTCCTTACAAAGAATATGTGCTGAGTTTGATTCCTTACTTCGAAGAAATCACTTTCGAACACATCCCACGCGAGGAAAATCAACTAGCTGATGCTTTAGCTACCATGTCATCCATGTTCAAAGTCAGGTGGGACAACGAGGCGCCTATGATCACCATTTACAGGCAAGATGAACCATCCTATTGCAATGAGATCAATACCGAAGGAACCGAGGAAAAACCATGGTTCCATGAAGTAAAAAGATATCTCGAAGCTCAGGAGTACCCTGAAGGGGCATCCATTAACGACAGAAAGTTTCTAAGGAGATTTGCTGCCAAATTCTTTCTAAGCAATGGAACCTTATACAAACGCAACCATGACTCGACTTTACTTCGCTGTGTAAACAAGAAGGAAGCGGAACAAATCATGGAAGAAATACACAATGGTACCTTCGGTACTCATTCCAGTGGACATACAATGGCTAAAAAGATCCTGAGAGCAGGTTATTACTGGTCTACCATGGAAACAGACTGCCATCATCACTCCCGAACATGTCACAAATGCCAGATATACGCTGACAAAGTACATGTACCTCCAGTTCCATTAAGCGTCCTGACGGCTCCTTGGCCTTTTGCAATGTGGGGTATTGATATGATTGGAGAAATCAAACCTACTGCCTCCAACGGACATCGCTTTATCCTGGTCGCTATTGACTACTTCACAAAGTGGGTAGAAGCAGCTTCATTTGCTTCTGTTACCAAGAATGTGGTGGCCCGGTTCATCAAATACAATCTCATTTGTCGGTACGGCATCCCTGAACGGATTATCACGGACAATGGCACAAATCTAAACAACAGAATGATTACTGAACTTTGCACACAGTTCAAGATCAAACATCATAATTCCTCTCCATATCGACCAAAGATGAACGGTGCGGTGGAAGCTGCCAACAAGAACATCAAGAAAATCATACAAAAAATGACAGTAACCTACAAAGACTGGCATGAGATGTTGCCTTTTGCTCTTCATGGTTATCGCACATCTGCGCGTACTTCAACAGGGGCAACTCCATTCTCCTTAGTCTATGGTATGGAGGCAGTTCTTCCAATTGAAATTCAGATTCCTTCCCTAAGGATTATGAAAGAAGCCAATCTAGACGAAGACGATTGGATTCAAACACGGTTGGACCAGATAAACTTGATTGATGAGAAAAGGCTCGCAGCCATTTGTCATGGTCAGCTATACCAAAAGCGTATGATCAAAGCCTTCAACAAAAAAGTCAAAAGTCAAGCATACCAAACTGGTGGCTTGGTTGTCAAACGCATCATCTTACCACAAGGTGATCCCAGAGGCAAATGGACTCCCACCTACGAGGGACCATTCATAATCAAGAAAATATTCTCCGGCGGCGCCATGTTGCTTACCACCATGGATGGCGAGGATTTCCCACACCCTGTGAATGCTGACATAGTCAAAAAATACTTCTCTTAAAAAGAAAAAAAACAGCTCGCTAAGTTGAAAACCTGAAAGGGCAACTTAGGCAAAAAATGAGCGTCTCGGTGGATTGAAAACCCGAAAGGGCGGTCCAGGCAAAAGTTAGAGACTAAACAAATACTATCCCGGTAGGTTGAAAACCTGAAAGGGCAGCCTAGGCAAAAGTTAGGGAATGAAGCATACAACTGTGTTCCGTTCAGCTGCCTACTCACCATCAAGATTCAACACCTCAAAGACACCGATCAGTCCAATCACTTTCTTCCAACAAGTGAGGGATGAGATGCTCGAAGACAGATTGGCAATAGCAGAGTTGAAACTTGACTGGATCGTTTTCACATAGCTATTTATCTTTATAAATATTTTCCAAAACTTTCTGACAGTTTCCTACTTCTAGGATTGTTGTCTCCCTGTGCTAACCCGCCTATCATGGCTCATTTTCAAAAATCAATGCAGCTTAGGCTCAAAAATCACTATTTTCACTTTTTCTGTTTTGAATACGTAAACGTCCCAATGATAATTTTGAATGAACATGTGCATTTGAATATGATTGATGTTTACCAGGAAAAACAGGAATAGCGGTCAGGAAATGTCCCCAATTATCTGGACATCATCCCATCAGAAGAAATTCCTCAATAAGATTTTCTCTTCAAAAGAAGTCTTATCCCCCAGCAGGGTTGTTCCAGATTACTATCTTCAGAAGGTGTGATCCCCGCACCCGGACTTGATCAGATAGTGCATCGGAGGATTATGCATCTTCCTCATTCCCATTTGAAAGGGCATCAGAACTTCCAGCTACCTTTCATTCTCAAGAGATATTCAAAGATCCTTCAACAGAGTACCATGATTCTCAAAGAATTTCCCCAGCCAAGGGTACTCAAACAAGACAAAAGATCATCAACGATCACAATATAGTCATATCCAGATGACTGGCGGAAATTTATTTTCCCAAATAGAAGCTCGACATCTCACATTCATTCACATATTCACATTCATACATCACATATTCATAATCATACATCATACATCATGCATCATACGCATATTCATACACAACATAACATGCATATTTCTCCGGGAATATCTCACATTACATGCATCATAAACATTGCATATCACTAACTTGATTTTTCAGGCAGACGGATATCGTCGACAAAGATGTTCTCAATCACATGCAGTGTTCACCTTAACTCCATGAACAGTTCTCTCAGATATAATCAAGCCGAAGATTCATTCTGATCACTTACCAACTCAAAAACAGACATCACAGATCTAAAGTTGATACCTCAGACGGTTCCAGAACGATCTAATATTGCAGATCTAAAGTTGATACCTCAGACGGTTCCAAAATGATCTAGCATCACAGATCTAAAGTTGATACCTCAGACGGTTCCAGAACGATCTAGCATCACAGATCTAAAGTTGATACCTCAGACGGTTCCAAAACGATCTAGCATCACAGATCTAAAGTTGATACCTCAGACGGTTCCAAAACGATCTAGCATCACAGATCTAAAGCGATACCTCAGACGGTTCCAAAACGATCTAACATTGCAGATCTAAAGCGATACCTCAGACGGTTCCAGAACGATTTAACATTGCAGATCTAAAGCGATACCTCAGACGGTTCCACAATGATCAACTTCCAAAATCTAAATCGGAAAAACTTTGGACAAGTTCCGTAACGATTATCTTCCAAGACTTAAAGCGGTAACCTTGGACAGTTCCGAAACAGTCAACACAAAGACTTTCAAATCCTTCATCAAGATATAATCAATGGATTCATTCTGATGAACAAACCGTCAACCCATTCACCAGGTGGCATCTGAAAGCCCATCTCAGGTAATGTTTCAATCTGCCAACAACATTTCGCAGACGACATTCAAATGCAACTTCCAACATCTCTTCTGATCAAGGTAAGTGCAAATTTTCAGGGCATCTAAATATTCAATCATCTTCTACCTTCAGATTTCAGACAATCTCTTCAGGTTTAAGAAGATTGAATAGGGGCAACTGTTATACCCCAAAATTTGCCCGCATACCGTAAATATTAGTTATTTATTATGTCTATGTTTTTAACAGGTCATGTAAATAAACTTTCATTTTTCACATAAAACATAAAACAAAAACAACAAAAAAAAGAAAATTAACTTTGACTGTTGATTTTTCACTCTAACTGCTACCTGAACAGTCAGTCGACAGCCAAACTGCTGGCAGTACAATTCTCAGTGTTTTGTACCATCAATCAAATCAATCTTTCACAATTCAAAATTCCAAGATTTTTGTTCTAGAAGTCTTCTGAATATCACGCGATTAGCAGAGACTCAACACTGCACAAAAATCAGGTACGCTTAACTGTCTCCTACACAAACAGTCCCTAATCAGGGTTTTTATTGTTTTTACAGGAGCAACAAGTTTTTGAGAGCTCAAATGGATTTCATACACATCCATATATCTCAAAGTACCATCATACAAATTTTCAAACTTCAATTCACTCAGACGCACCGTCAGCAGCTCAAACAGTCAACAGACGACCCGTTTGACCAAAAAAGTCAACAGACAGTCAAAAATGAAATTTTTTGTCAAAGTCCATATTTTGTCAAAGGATTCATCATTTGATCATTGGATGATCATAATTTATCAAGGAAAGATCAAAAATCAACAAAACTCTAAGATTCAAAATTAGGGTTTTTGCCTGAAAAGTCAACTCAACTTTGACTGATCATAACTCTCTCATCCTTCATCCAAAAAATTCAAACCAAAGCTCATCTTGAAGGAA
Organism: Vicia villosa; assembly: GCF_029867415.1. Classification (NCBI taxonomy): domain Eukaryota; kingdom Viridiplantae; phylum Streptophyta; class Magnoliopsida; order Fabales; family Fabaceae; genus Vicia; species Vicia villosa. The sequence goes on along the minus strand of NC_081186.1, from coordinate 17,688,994 downwards.
ATTCAATTATCTTTCAAATGCCATTGATCCCATGGTCATTGGATTCACCATTTGAAAAATATGATCAAAGACATTACAGGTCATTTTCAAAGTCAACAAAAAGACACTTTTTTCAAAAGGACACACAAGGAGCATCAAAAATCATTTTGACATGAGACCAAAGACATTGGTTAGAGGACTCTTTGAGGTTTCTAAAAAGTGCAATATCTCCTTCATATGACAAAAATTGAAGGATTTACACCTTGTTGAAGTTGGCTAAATTTTGGGAAAATGCATGAAATCAACATTGCTCAAAAATGTATTTTTTCCAAATGGGGCCAAGTTTTCAGCATTCAAACATCATTTCCATGATGATATGGGCCTCCCACGACCAAGACTAAGCCCACACCTTTTTTTATCCATTTTTGGCATAATTTTGTCCTATTTTAAGATTAAATTAAAAGAAAAATGGATGGATAAATGGTAGCTTAACTTCCAAGCATGACTCACCCAAGGAATCTCTACCTTTCTGCAGAGAATTGAAGAGCAAGGCAGGTGCATTGAAGGCAAGGGGACTTGGTCAAGAATTCAAAGCTTTTTTAATATTAAAAAATGCAAGATTTCAACAAAGGCAACTAGTTGCATATTAGCTTCAATTCTAAGCACTCAATGCTTATAAATAAGCTATCATAGTTCAGTAACAGAGGGAGGGCAAGTTCAGAAGCAAAGCTTAGCTCATACACACTTGTAATCACTTGAAAAGTTTCAAAGAAAATTCAAATTCGAATTTGTAATTTCAATCCATTTCAATACAAACTAAGCACTCAGACACCTTCCTTGGACATCACTGAAACTATCCCAATCAGTTACAAGCCTTGAAGCTCACTGAATCGAGCTATACAGGTCCAAATTTGTTCAAACTAAAATCAATTCGTATCTGGTTATTCACACATGCTTAACAAGATGTAGACATACTATTAAGTTTGGTTTGAGGTGTAGATCATTTCTGGAAACTTAATTGAAGTTTGAACACGTATAAACGAAACTACCATTTTAGGGTTCATAGCTTCAAAATTAGGGCTTTCCAAATTAGGCAAAATTAGAGGTTCTAAATAGTACCATTAGATTCGTATGGACAAAACGAGTTGAATGGTACCATCGCGCCAAATTTATTTGCTTGTTTACCCCTATTCGTTATTTTGCAGAATTAGGGCTCACTTACTATAGCGCTTTTTTACAAAAGCGCTGTTAAAGGCCTTGTCTGAAGGTTGAAGACGAAGACGTGTCTTCCTCCTATTGGTTCAGCAGCGCGCGTACTTTTTTAAACTTTCCACTAATCCAGTGTTTTGCAGGTGTAACGTATACCACGTGCCTCAATTTCTGGACCACCTGATCTTGCTTAACAGCTCATCCAACGCTTCAGAACGCGCGTGCACATCATACTCCCTCAATCAAACCACACAGGATCAGTATCCTTTTATTTTCTATTTTATTTTCTATTTTATTTTAATTTCTTTGTTAAATTAATTAAAAATAGTTTTAAAAATCCAAAAAATACACAAAAAATATTTTTAGACTTCTAAAATAATATATTATTTTCTGAAATAAAAATATTTTATTTTTCTTTAAAATTTCAATATTTTGCATAATTAATTAGTATATATTTATATATTTGCTTTTTAATTATTCTAACCAATCAAAAAATCATAAAAAAATTTGTTCTTTATATAAAATATTGTTTATATATTATAAACTAATTTTGTACATATTTTGAATAATTTTCTTTTTAAGTTTTAATTATTTGTATAATTATTTACATAATTATGTTTTAATTAACTTAAATCAATTCCAAAAATTCCAAAAAAAAATTAGTTTTGTTTAAAATTAATTAACAAATATTTTGTATATATTTTAAACTTAATTTCTAGGTTTAAATCTATTTTTATCTTTTTTCTTCATTTTAATTTAATTAATTATGCATTAATTATAATTAAAATAAATCATAAAAAATCCAAAAACATGCCTTTTATTTTTCTTGCAATTTAAATTCCTAGATAAATGTATAGGATGTCAAATTCATGTAAATAGGCTAGTTTACATTTCCTGCACAATCGATGTAATAGCGTAGATTTACTTTCCGCACTTTACATTTCCGCAATTTAATTTCCAGCAAATATAAACTGCGTGTATGTCAAAGATAAAATTGAACCGTTAGATCACTAACTTCAAAGATAAAATATCTGAATCCAAACACAATCACATTTGCACCTCTTAAGGTAATCCCTTCTCATTCTTTTCAAAATCAAAAGTCAAAATTCTACTGTTTTGAGTACAAAATCGAACCTTGCGTTTATATCCGGTGAAAGGATAGATTTTTAAAGGAAATAGGATAAAGACCTTACAACTCAGGGTAGACCTCCTAGTTTGCTTGCTCAAATCAAAACAAACAAAATTCTCATACACTGTTGTTTTTCAAAACAAAACTTTCCAAAAAGACAATACTTTGTATACATCCAAACACGGATTATTACAAAGTTAACGTTCTTTTCAAAACATCTTTCGAAAGATAAACAAGCATTTTGTATACATCCACACACGGATCATTACAAAATTCAATTTACAAAGGTATTTGAAACCACATATGAGCATTCTAAAGCAATTGAAAAGTAATCGAAAAACAAGTGAGCTAAGCAAACTTAAGAGCCCATGGATAACCATGGATACAAAGGGTGCTAACACCTTCCCTTTGTATAACCTACCCCCTTACCCAGAATTTCTTAAAGGTCTTTTTTCTGTTTCTTTTATAAACCTTTCCTTAATTGGATAAAATAAAAGGTCGGTGGCGACTCTGTGAATTTTCAAAAATGCGAAAGCATTAAGCGATAAAAAAGAGTCAGTTCACGTATCTCTACAGAACAGAGGTATGGCCCGGGATTAAAAAATCGGAGGTCCACACCCCTGAACAAAAAGGCGTGTTTTTAGGCGGGCCAAAACCAGGGAGATATCCCTGTAGGGGGTTGTCATCATTTGGCCAATTGTTAATTCGAGCTTGAAGTTCTTTGGCCAAGATCTCAATGGTTCTTTCTTGTTTTTCCAAGAGATCCTTCATGAGGCTTATCACTTGTGTCATCCCTCCCATAATCTCACCCACAGTCCCTTTCAGTTGAGTTACTTCCTCGCAGAGGGCGGCTTGATTCTGTTCCAATTGTTCCATCGTTTTCTTCTTCAGAGCTCTTGTCTGGATGAGCGATCGGGTTGCAATGGCGTGACTGGAGATGAAGACAATTTTCCCTTTTTTATATCCTTTTTTTAAAAAAAATAAAATAAAATAAAAATGATATGCGTGCTATGAATGCCATGTTTATGCTATGCTCATGTCTTATCCACATTGTTATTATAATATATTTATATATATAAGCATATATGTCTACATATATATATATATATATATATATATATTATTTCTTTTTTTTGTTTTTTTTGTAGTAAGAACCTCTTTTTTTTTTTAATAATCCTTTTTTGGTGAAAAATTGCGAAGAAATTGAATAATGCGGAAATAAACACACTTTATTAATTTAAAATACTTTAAAGAGAGTACAAATTAAAATTGTTCAACTTTGTGAAAAGAAATAAACACCAATAGAAATAAGACTTTTAAATTTAAAGTAAAAAACTAATAAATAGCTAAGAACGCCTATGAATGTCCTCCTTGAATTTGTCCACCATGTCCCTACAAAGCTCCGTAAATTCTTTCACCGCTTCTGGAAGGATGATGGGAGAACACTCCGCTCTTTCCAAACTCTTTGGAATGTCCAGGATTAAATCATTGCACAAATAGACCAACTTGTCATAATTTTCGCGACATTTCTCATATTCTTCAAGCATCTTGGGAACCATGCTCACATGCTCATATGTCGTAGAAACAATTGTGTATTGTCTCTTCCAATAATCCCCTTTATCCCTTGCAGCCTCACACATCTCCTTTTGCTTTATAAGTAATTGCCTAAGCAAGGTCATAGCCTGAAGTGCTCTGTGGCGCTCATCGGTGCACTGTAAAAGTGCTTCTTCCGCAATCAATCTCCTTGTGCGTTCTTCTTGTCCAGAATTGCGAGCTTCTTGAAGATCAAATTTGAGATTTCTTATTTCTACCTCTTGATCTTTAGTCCTATCTGTTAATTCAAAGACCACAGCTTCTAGATTTTTCTCGGATTCCGCTTTGTCATGGGAAGCCTTTTCATAACGCCTCCTCCACCTTGCAATTTCTATATCCGCTTGTTCCAACCTTTCATTATGTGCAATTAAATCAAAGTTGGCACTTAGTACTTGATCAGTGGTTTTCACACATATATTTACCATTGTTTTTAAGTATTTTTAAGTTATGTTATTTAGTGTTTTATTTCATTATTCGTCATTTTATGCTTTGGTTGTATGTTTTAATGTTTTCAGGCTCATATGAATAAATCGGGAAATAAGGAAGAAAAGTGGAGTTCTAAAGGCTGCACGGCCCGTGCAGAATCAAATGTCATCTCCCATACAAAAACCAGAGAGTTTGCACGGGCGCCCGTGCAGCTTGGCACGACCCGTGCAAGAAGGTCTGAAGCTTGAAGATTTTATTGGCAAAGTCTGGGAGTTGCACGGGCTGTGCAGACCTGCACGGCCCGTGCAGGTTGCGCGGACAGAATTTCTATTTTTTGGAATTTTCAAGTACACTTATCTGGAAGGGCATTTTTGGCATTTGACTTGGCTGTAATTGACCTAGACTATTTAAGTTAATTTCTAAAAACACCAGAGGGGACTTGACTTTGGCATCATACGATAGAAAATCACAGAAGAGAGAAGATAGCTTCATCAAGGGTTTCGAAGACTGAGAGATTCAACGGTGGACACCATTGAAGATCAAAGTTCCCAATTATCTTTGTAATGTCTAAATTCTTTACTTTGTCTTTCTTGAATATTATGAGAGGCTAAACCCCCCAATGCTAGGGGGGTGGTCCTGATTTGGTTTTGTAATAACGATGAATTTGTGATTTCGTCAATACATTGGTTTATGATTTTCAGTTAAATTATGCAATGTTCTTCTTGTTTTCTTTATCGGTCAAATAAGGATTAATCTATGGCTAACAAATACAGGACTGTAGTTGTTAGGGTTTGTGTATAATTTGATTATAGTAGATATCACCTAGGACTAGGGATACCCTATAATTACCACATAATCTTGATTATATAAAGGCTTGGTTTCAATTTAGGTTCCTAAGGACTTAGGATTTAGGTTGGAAGACCAAAGGTTTCCTCACTAAGGACTTAGGAGGAAACACCCTAAAGATGTGGTAACTGAATGTTATGAACTTGTTGAAGAGATCTTAATTCTGAAAGTGTTACATGCCAAATCAACCACTCACCCTAGCATCTCATATATTTGATAACAAAACTCAATTTATTTTTTCTCATTTATTTTTCTTTGCAAGGATTAAATTCCCCAAAACCAAAACATTAGTTTTTGTTCAATTGAAGTATATTTTACGAATCTGTATTTCCTACGCAGTCCTTGAGATCGACATTCGGGGAATTTTCCCTATTATTACTACAGAGGTAAAAATAGTACACTTGCTATTTTTCCGATCAAGTTTTTGGCGCCGTTGCCGGGGACTGCCAAAATACAGATTTTTAACTTAAGTTCAATTGAAATTTTGTTGCTCTGCGACTAAAATTTTATTTTCCGCACTTTTTTTTTTTCTTATTCTAAAAATTGTCTAATCTGTTTATGCGAGGTAAGGCCTCAGCTGAATTTCTTTTTGACGCAGAAATCGAAAGAACTTTGCACGCAAGGCGCAGACAAGGTCGTCGAGAAAATCTGGAATCTGAAGGAGAAATTTTTTCAGTTCATTCCGGTTCAGATTCTGAAAGTGAAGGAGAAGTCATGGGAGAGAATCCACCAGCGCCGGAAAGACTTCTTGGTGACTATGGTGCTACAAACACATCGGGTGGTAGACTAACAATTGTCAACCAACCGGTAAATGGGGCAAATTTTCAATTGCATCCGAGTACAATAAATCAGCTGGAACGAAAACCTTTCACCGGAAAGGTTAATGAAGATGCAAACAAGCACCTACAGAGATTTCTGACCATGAGTACAACTCTAAAAATTGAAGGGCATACAGAAGAGGCAAAGAAGCTGAGAATGTTCCCGTTCACATTAGCCGAGGAAGCAGAAGAGTGGTTCTATTCTCTTCCAGCAGGTAGTATCACATCATGGGAAGAGATGGAGAAGGCTTTCTTGAATGAGTATTTTCCCGCATCTGTATTTATAAGGAAGAGGTATGATATCTTGAACTTCAAGCAGAAAGAGGGTGAACCCTTAGGAGATGCCTACAAAAGATTCAATAGAATTCTAGTAGCATGTCCCACTCATAATATGGACAAGACTGAACAAATGCAAGTATTTGTCAATGGGCTCAGAATGAAAACAAAGCAGTTGATTGATACAGCAGTTGGAGGCTCAACAAATTTCACAACAGCCTCCGGCATCATCAAAATCATTGAAGCAATAGCTGCAAATGAACATTTGGAGTTGTATGACAGGTGTGCTAGCAAACCGGAGGGAATCATTGACCTTAAATTGGAAACTTCAAAAATCCGGGTTGAAGATGCTATAGCTGCAGAAGTTGAAAAGAGATTGAAGGCTATGAACATAGGTACACAACAGGTGGCTCAAGCTCAACAAGCTCAACCTGTAAGTTGTGAAATTTGCCAAGGTCCTCACCAAACTGTATACTGTGTTTCTACGCCCAAGCAGATTGAAGAAATCAAATTCCTAAGACAAAACAATCCGTATTCTAACACCTATAATCCAGGGTGGAAGAATCATCCCAACTTTGCTTGGAAAGATCAACAACAAAATCCTCAGAAGGCAAAGTGGGAAGTAGCTATTGAGAGACTGGTTGGACAATGCTCTCAGTTTCAAGAAGAAACCAGAAACAACCAAAGGAACACCACAGCTTCGATCAAAAATCTAGAAGTTCAAGTGGGTCAAATAGCACAACATCTCACTCTACAGGCACAAGGTAGCTTTCCGAGCGCAACTGTGAAAAATCCAAAAGATCAAGAGAAGATTAATGCTGTTACTACAAGAAGTAAGAAAGTGGCAGAATTGGAAAAAGAAAAAGAGGAAATAGATGACCCCATGGTAATAGAGGTGGATTTGGAAATAAGAGAAAACCCAAAAGAGCCAGAAGTTGTGATACCACCGGTTAAACCAGTTGAAGAAAAAAAATAGAAAAAGGCTGAATCGGCGATCAAACTACCTTTCCCTTCCAGAGTGACAAAGAAGGATTCAAAAGACAAAGACTTTGAGAAATTTACTGAATTGTTCAAAAAGCTAGAGGTGAATTTACCCTTCTTCGAAGCACTTGAGCACATGCCATTGTATAAGAAATTTCTAAAGGAGGTAATGACAAAGAAGAGATCAGTGGAAGGAGAACAAAAGATTGCAACTGAGAAGTGCGGTTTAGTCTCGTCAGTAAGAAAGATCCCAACCAAGAGGAAAGACCCTGGAGCTGTGGCAATACCATGCACTATCAAGAATCGAATGTTTAAAAAGGCACTCATTGATTCTGGTTCCAGTGTGAGTTTAATGCCACTATCTATTTTCAAAAAGCTTGAATTGGGAGAGGTTAAGGAAAGTAAGAAAAAGTTAAGGTTCGCTGATCACACCACCAAGAAATCTTATGGGGTAGCTGAAGATGTACTAGTGGAGGTTGACAAATTTGTATTCCCTGTTGACTTCCACATCATGGACATTCCGGAAGACGAAGAAACACCTATCCTTCTTGGGAGACCCTTTTTGTTGACAGGCCGCTGCAACTTTGACATTGAAAAAGGGACACTAACGCTAAAATCATTTGATGAAGAAGTAACCTTGAAGATGTTAGGAGTTAAGAAACATAGGACAGGTGTAAATGATCAAACTTTTGTGGATATGGCGGAAAGTGAAAAAAAAGACAAAAGGCCTGAACAGCTCCAAGAAAAAGTCTCAAGCATAACCTCTCGGGTGGAAACAACTCAGGGAGCTATCAAAAGTCCGAAGAAGGCTAAGGAAGTCAAGAAGAATGCGGGAAGTGAGTTGAAGAGAAAAGTGGTCTATGCTTATCATCTTCATGAGTTCTTGGGTGAGAAAGTAACAAGCAACAAAGTTTGGAAAAGGAAATACCCTCCATAATAAAGGGTAATGGACCGTCGAGCCATGCGACGTTAAACGAAGCGCTTCGTGGGAGGCAACCCACGGTTTTAATAATTAATTTTTCTGTTTGTTTTTGTTATTTTCAGGAAATAAAAGAGGACGTCTCTGGTGAAAGCTTGGAAGTGTTTATTAGAGTGCATTACCCTCTGTGAGTCACCTCTCTCAGGCTCGTTCTGAAACATTGATGCCAATGTTTAGTTCAAGTTTGGGGGAGGCTCTTCTCTTTGCATTTTATTTTTATGTTATTTTTATGTTATTGGTATGATGTGAAACCATAAAGTGAATTCTGCCCAAATTTTGACCGAAATTTTAATTTTTGTTGAAGAGTTTTTGATCCTAAAGAGCGATCGGGAATAGTATATAAAGATGAAGCGAGGATTGTTTGAGGACAGGAAGTTCGGAATAATGTGACAAGAAGAGGTTTGTTTAAACACCCTTGATTCCCTAAAAGCGATACGAGTTTAACGTGTAGATTTGCACCATAGTACTTGTCTCCTGAGAAGTACTTCTCGAGTAGTTTATTGATACAGTCTGGCATAATTCAGATTCACTTGCATGATGACTGGTTGAAAAAAAAAGAGATATAAAGTTGGCACCAGATGATGAAAAGGCGGTAAAAGGCAATCGGCTCGCTAAGTTGGGTAACCCTCACCCGGTTATTCAGCCCAAAGGAGATTGATCCCCAAACTTCGTCCAAAAGGACAATATATAACTGCAAAGTTTGAAAATTTCATCGGTAATAAAAAGTAGCCAATGCTGCTAGTTTGGTGCCAAGAAAAGAAAATAAGAAGCCTCGATTCGTCTCATGCAGGTGATGATTATTATAAGAAATGCAGTGCCTTAATATGATTGTCCGAATGAAAGAGGAGGAAAATCAGAAAAAGACTTAAGTGCAAAGCATAGTTGGAGAGATATCCGAAACGGGAGCTTGAGGTTTAATGTGGTAACAAAACTCGTCGCGTCATGTGAATGTCGAACCAACTATTTCTTGATCAATAAATACGGATATCTCACGTATGAACACCGTGTGCTTTGAAGTTCATTAACTTTTGTAATTGTCGCTTGAGGTCAAGCAACGGTTTAAGTTTGGGGGAGTTTGATCAGTGGTTTTCACACATATATTTACCATTGTTTTTAAGTATTTTTAAGTTATGTTATTTAGTGTTTTATTTCATTATTCGTCATTTTATGCTTTGGTTGTATGTTTTAATGTTTTCAGGCTCATATGAATAAATCGGGAAATAAGGAAGAAAAGTGGAGTTCTAAAGGCTGCACGGCCCGTGCAGACCTGCACGGCCCGTGCAGAATCAAATGTCATCTCCCATACCAAAACCAGAGAGTTTGCACGGGCGCCCGTGCAGCTTGGCACGACCCGTGCAAGAAGGTCTGAAGCTTGAAGATTTTATTGGCAAAGTCTGGGAGTTGCACGGGCTGTGCAGACCTGCACGGCCCGTGCAGGTTGCGCGGACAGAATTTCTATTTTTTGGAATTTTCAAGTACACTTATCTGGAAGGGCATTTTTGGCATTTGACTTGGCTGTAATTGACCTAGACTATTTAAGTTAATTTCTAAAAACACCAGAGGGGACTTGACTTTGGCATCATACGATAGAAAATCACAGAAGAGAGAAGATAGCTTCATCAAGGGTTTCGAAGACTGAGAGATTCAACGGTGGACACCATTGAAGATCAAAGTTCCCAATTATCTTTGTAATGTCTAAATTCTTTACTTTGTCTTTCTTGAATATTATGAGAGGCTAAACCCCCCAATGCTAGGGGGGTGGTCCTGATTTGGTTTTGTAATAACGATGAATTTGTGATTTCGTCAATACATTGGTTTATGATTTTCAGTTAAATTATGCAATGTTCTTCTTGTTTTCTTTATCGGTCAAATAAGGATTAATCTATGGCTAACAAATACAGGACTGTAGTTGTTAGGGTTTGTGTATAATTTGATTATAGTAGATATCACCTAGGACTAGGGATACCCTATAATTACCACATAATCTTGATTATATAAAGGCTTGGTTTCAATTTAGGTTCCTAAGGACTTAGGATTTAGGTTGGAAGACCAAAGGTTTCCTCACTAAGGACTTAGGAGGAAACACCCTAAAGATGTGGTAACTGAATGTTATGAACTTGTTGAAGAGATCTTAATTCTGAAAGTGTTACATGCCAAATCAACCACTCACCCTAGCATCTCATATATTTGATAACAAAACTCAATTTATTTTTTCTCATTTATTTTTCTTTGCAAGGATTAAATTCCCCAAAACCAAAACATTAGTTTTTGTTCAATTGAAGTATATTTTACGAATCTGTATTTCCTACGCAGTCCTTGAGATCGACATTCGGGGAATTTTCCCTGATATTACTACAGAGGCAAAAATAGTACACTAGCTATTTTTCCGATCAGTACTCCTTCGGTTGCACGCTTTCTTTTATTCCTTTGTCTATCATTCTCTTCCTTAGCGGCTTGAAGCTCTTGGCGCTTCTCCTTAAGATCGAAGTATAGTTGGCTTTTTCGTTGGAAAGTCGATGTATGTCAAGCTCTAATTTTTCCTTTTCCTTACGGGACGCCTCAAGGGCAGCCTTGATTCCTTCTATCTCTTCGATGGATAGAGAAACAGGATTAGGAGAATCGGGCTTGTACGTGGGATCCACAACAAAAAGTAACAAAATTTTTCCAACTCTCTCTTGAACCCATTTAGTGTAAGGTTCCTTAGCAACAATATTCTTCGGCCCATAGTTCTTTGTTTGAACATGCTTCCAAGCTTGAATTATTTTCTTTAATGTTCTTGGATCTCCTTTCCCGTTGTCATGCAAAATTAATCCTTCCACTTGTTGGTCGGAAGGCTCACAATCCATAGAATGACCCAATTGGCGCAATGCTAACACGGGGTTGTAATTAATGCAACCTAAAGTTCCCATTAAAGGCACATTGTTGAATTCCCCACATTTATAAATAATTCTTTCAGAATTTAATTTCCTTACAAACCAAAAGATAGAATCCGCCTTGAGAGCTCTTAGCTTTTGAGACCATTCATGCCTAGTCAAATCCTTGATTAAATAGCTAGCCTTGTAAAGATGAGAAGTAAACCAAGAGTACAATAAATGAAGACAACAAGATATCGCTCCTCTTTTCTTTTCATATCGATCATGGATAGTATAATAAATATTAGCAAGAATGGTAGGAGTTGGATCCTCATTTGAATTTCTGAAGGAGGTGAAGACATGAATAGCAGCATCATCAACATACTCTGCCTTATTAGGCAATAAAACAACACCAAAAATTAAAAGAGCTAAAAAATGTCCACAAATGTCCCATTGTTTCTTTTGAGCATAAGACATAGCTTGAGCTTCTAAATAAGTTTTTTTAATTCCTTGTATTCTTCCATCAGTTTTGTGATTAGCTTCTAAATCCGCAACGGGTACTTCCAAAGCTTTGGCCAAGTCAGACATCTCAACTTTTTTTCCAGCACCTGTATAGAATCCTTTTTTTACCCTTGAAAACCCAAGCATGGCATCCATCTCTTCCAAGGTAGGAGCCAACTGAAAATCCTGAAAAGTGAAACATCTAAGTGGCGGATCATAGAACTGGATCAAAGCGGTGATTGCTTCTTCTTGAACCTTAACCTTGAGCAAGTCCAAAATATCACCATAACGACCCTCAAACCTGTTCAAAGCAGTTGATGACATTTTATCCCTAATATTTCTCAATTTCTTGATATCAGGCACTGAGACGGTGAGGTGGACAATAGACTTCTTAGCATTCATTTTTCCTGAATTTCACCAAAAAGAATTATTATTTTTTTTCTTTTTTTCTTCTTTTTTTTTTTACCTGTGGATAAGACATGATAAAAAAATATGCATATGATGTATGATGCATGCAAATAGTTATACATAAAAAACACATTATAATAATAAGCACATATTCAACATATAATCACATAGGCCCTAAGTTCATAGGTTCGACGTAACGGCTCGGGAGCCTACCCTTCCCATGGGAATGTTCCAGAAGGTCTCATGGGATCATTCGTAGCTGCCGAGACTCTTTGTCTCTTTGGATTTTGGAACAACTCATTGGTCCATGAGATTCGAATTTTAGGGGTTGGTTCCCAGAGAGATCAGCTAAATACCCAGTCCAGCCCTCAACAAGGTCGAGCCTCGTATCAAACCTTTCTCAATATTTAACCCACTCTGAGTGGAATTATAACAAGACTCGTAGGCGATGTAGTTCCCCTCTGGTCTTAATTATAATTCCCACGCTTAGGCTTAACAGCAATAATATATAACCCAACAGTGTAAATTATATAACAATTAAGCATTTTATGCAAATATGGCAAATAAATGAAAATAAAAACAATAAATAAATAAATAATTAAAAATTTATTATTAAAAACATGAACCTTCCCCCAAACCCTAAAAGTGGCAAGTTTGCCAAACCCTAAAACGCGCCAAAAACCCAAACCACAAACCACAAACCTAAACCCTCTCAAACCTTAGGAGCATAATAATCAACCTATAGTGTTATCCCCAGCAGAGTCGCCAGCTGTAGCAACCTGCCCTAAAATTGAAGGTTTAGAGTCGCCACCTATTCTTAAGGGCGAATAGGAAACCCTACGCAGTTTTAAAGATTCGGGGTAAGTTATTATAATTAGGTTGAGGGAAGGTGTTAGGCACCCTCTGTTAGAACAAGATTTGTTCTGATCAATTATCTTAGTTTTGATGATAACAATAATATGAATTTTTCTTAAGATAATATGGTACTCTAATCCAATGCAATTTCCCTTTCAGGAAATATATAAAGAGTACGCATAATTCAGCGCTCAGAAGCTTTGTCTCAAGGGTTCAGCATGCAACATCAGAACATGGTCTGGCAAGACATCAGAAGATGGTCGAAGCAGAATCAGAACATGGGTCTATGGAAGCATCAGAAGAACAAGAGATCAGAAGCACTGAAGCTCAGAAGATGGTATCACGCTCAGAAGCACTTCAAGGTCAGAAGATCAGAAGATGCTATGCACCAAGCTGTTTGACTCTGATGATATTCAAACGTTGTATTCACAAACATCAGATCAGAAGAAAGTACAAGTGGCAAGCTACGCTGACTGACAAAAGGAACGTTAAAAGCTATTAAAGGCTACGTCAGTAGACACAGCGTGAACAAGGCTCGAGGTAGTTGACAAAAGCGTATAACATTAAATGCGATGCTGTACGGAACACGCAAAGCATTAAATGCATTCAACGGTCATCTTCTCAACGCCTATAAATATGAAGTTCTGATGAGAAGCAAGGTTAACGATCCTGAACAATATTATTCAAATTAACTTGCTGAAACTCTGTTCAAATCCAAAGCTCAGAATCTTCATCTTCATCAAAGCTCACTACATTGCTTCTGTAATATATTAGTGAGATTAAGCTTAAACGATTAAGAGAAATATCACAGTTGTGATTATCGCTTGTAAGAAGCATTTGTAAACTCTTAGAATTACATTAAGTTGTAAGGAACTAGAGTGATCGGTTGATCAGAATACTCTAGGAAGTCTTAGGAGTGAACTAAGCAGATTGTAACTAGAGTGATCGTGTTGATCAGTAGACTCTAGAAAAGTCTTAGAGGGTATCTAAGCAGTTGTTCCTGGAGTGATCAGTGTGTGATCAGAAGACTCTGGAAGACTTAGTTGCGGACTAAGTGGAAAACCATTGTAATCCGTGCGATTAGTGGATTAAATCCTCAGTTGAGGTAAATCATCTCTGCGGGGGTGGACTGGAGTAGTTTAGTTAACAACGAACCAGGATAAAAATAACTGTGCAATTTATTTTTATCTGTCAAGTTTTTAAAGCTGCACTTATTCAAACCCCCCCTTTCTAAGTGTTTTTCTATCCTTCAATTGGTATCAGAGCCTGGTTCTAAGGTGCAAGCACTTAACCGTGTTTAGAAAAGATTCAGGAAGAGAAAAACGCTTCAGTAAAAGATGGTTGATGAAAGTGAAAAGTCTACACCTACACCTGCATCTACATCTGGCTCTGCTGAGCAATATAACGGTAACAATGGTTATACTAGACCGCCGGTATTTGATGGTGAAAACTTTGAATACTGGAAAGATAAACTGGAAAGTTACTTTCTGGGTCTAGATGGTGATCTATGGGATCTTCTGATGGATGGTTACAAACATCCTGTAAATGCCAGAGGCGTAAAGCTGACAAGGCAAGAAATGGATGATGATCAGAAAAAGCTTTTCAGGAATCATCATAAATGCAGAACTGTTTTGCTGAATGCTATCTCTCATGCTGAGTATGAGAAGATATCTAACAGGGAAACGGCCTATGACATATATGAGTCCTTGAAAATGACTCATGAAGGAAATGCTCAAGTCAAGGAGACTAAAGCTCTTGCTTTAATCCAGAAGTATGAAGCCTTCAAGATGGAGGATGATGAAGACATTGAAAAGATGTTTTCAAGATTTCAAACTCTTACTGCTGGATTGAGAGTTCTTGACAAGGGATACACCAAGGCTGATCACGTAAAGAAGATCATCAGAAGCTTACCCAGAAGATGGGGTCCTATGGTGACTGCATTCAAGATTGCAAAGAATCTGAATGAAGTTTCTCTGGAAGAGCTTATCAGTGCCTTGAGGAGTCATGAAATAGAGCTGGACGCAAATGAGCCTCAAAAGAAAGGTAAGTCTATTGCATTAAAATCTAATATCAAGAAATGCACTAACGCTTTTCAGGCTAGAGAAGAAGATCCTGATGAATCAGATTCTGAAGAAGAAGATGAACTGTCCTTAATCTCCAGAAGGCTAAATCAACTCTGGAAGACCAAGCAAAGGAAGTTCAGAGGCTTCAGAAGTTCAAAGAAAATTGAACGTGGAGAATCTTCTGATGACAGAAGATTTGACAAGAAGAAGGTCATGTGCTATGAATGCAATGAGCCTGGACACTACAAGAATGAATGTCCAAATCTTCAGAAGGAAAGTCCCAAGAAAAAGTTTCATAAGAAGAAAGGTCTTATGGCAACCTGGGATGAGTCAGAAGATGACTCAGAAGATGAGCAGGCTAATTGTGCGCTGATGGCGACAGAAGATGACGGATCAGAATCTACATCAGAATCAGATTCTGAAGAGGTATTTTCCGAACTTACTAGAGATGAGTTAGTTTCCGGTCTAACTGAACTTCTGGAACTCAAGTCTCAGATTAGTCTCAAATACAAAAAGCTGAAAAAGCAATTTGAATTTGAAACAAAGAAGCTTGAGTTGGAAAATTCTGAATTAAAAGATAAACTTTTAAAATTATCCAATAATGTTGGATCTCCTTCTGATTCAGAAAAATCCACTCCTAGTCTAAACCATATTCTGAAAGAATATGATTTAAGTTTCAGGAAGTTCTTATCTAGAAGTATTGGCAGAAGTCAGCTAGCTTCTATGATATATGCTGTGTCTGGAAACAAAAGAGTTGGCATTGGTTTTGAGGGTGAAACCCCATACAAACTTGAACCTGTTGATGAAATGAAAATCACATACAAGCCATTGTATGATCAGTTCAAGTATGGCCACTCTCATGATATTAGGCACACCTCACATGCTCAAAGTTTTCACATAACACACACCAAAAAGCATGTGACACAACCTAGGAAATATCATGAAACTCACATTAAAAATTATCATGCTGTTCCTCCTATTGCTTACAATGTTAAACCCAAGTTCAATCAGAACTTGAGAAAATCTAACAAGAAAGGACCCAAGAAAATGTGGGTACCTAAGGATAAGATTATTCCTATTGCAGATATCCTTGACTGCAAAAAGGACAAAGCACAACATGTCATGGTACCTGGACTCTGGATGCTCGCGACACATGACAGGAAGAAGGTCTATGTTCCAAGACCTGGTGCTTAAGTCTGGAGGAGAAGTCAAGTTTGGAGGAGATCAGAAGGGCAAGATAATTGGCTCTGGAACTATAAAGTCTGGTAACTCTCCTTCCATTTCTAATGTACTTCTTGTAGAAGGATTAACACATAACCTCTTATCTATCAGTCAATTAAGTGACAATGGTTATGATATAATCTTTAATCAAGAGTCTTGCAAGGCTGTAAATCAGAAGGATGGCTCAATCCTATTTACAGGCAAGAGGAAGAACAACATTTATAAGACAGATCTGCAAGATCTTATGAGTCAGAAGGTGACTTGTCTTATGTCTGTTTCTGAAGAGCAGTGGGTCTGGCACAGAAGATTAGGTCATGCTAGTTTGAGAAAGATTTCTCAGATTAACAAACTGAATCTGGTCAGAGGACTCCCTAATCTGAAATTCAAATCAGATGCTCTTTGTGAAGCATGTCAGAAGGGCAAGTTCTCCAAACCTGCATTCAAGTCCAAGAATGTTGTTTCTACCTCAAGGCCATTAGAACTCTTGCACATTGATCTGTTTGGCCCAGTCAAAACAGCATCTGTCAGAGGGAAGAAATATGGATTAGTCATCGTAGATGATTATAGCCGCTGGACATGGGTAAAATTCTTGAAACACAAGGATGAGACTCATTCAGTGTTCTTTGATTTCTGCATTCAGATTCAGTCTGAAAAAGAGTGTAAAATCATAAAGGTCAGAAGTGATCATGGTGGTGAATTTGAGAACAGATCCTTTGAAGAGTTCTTCAAAGAAAATGGTATTGCCCATGATTTCTCTTGTCCTAGAACTCCACAGCAAAATGGGGTTGTAGAACGAAAGAATAGGACTCTGCAAGAAATGGCCAGAACCATGATCAATGAAACCAATATGGCTAAGCATTTCTGGGCAGAAGCAATAAACACTGCATGCTATATTCAGAATAGAATCTCTATCAGACCTATTCTAAATAAGACTCCCTATGAATTGTGGAAGAATAGAAAGCCCAACATTTCATATTTCCATCCTTTTGGATGTGTATGCTTTATTCTGAACACTAAAGATTATCTTGGTAAGTTTGATTCCAAAGCACAGAAATGTTTCCTTCTTGGATATTCTGAACGCTCAAAAGGCTACAGAGTATACAATACTGAAACAATGATTGTAGAAGAATCAATCAATATCAGGTTTGATGATAAGCTTGGTTCTAAAAAACCAAAGCAGTTTGATAATTTTGCAGATTGTGATATTGATATATCAGAAGTTGTTGAGCCAAGAAGCAACGCATCAGAAGCAGAGCTTCTCAGAAGCAAAGAATCTGAAGATCAAGTATCAGCTTCTCTGGAGGATCTAAGTATTTCTGAAGAACCATCTGTCAGAAGATCATCCAGACTCATCTCTGGTCATTCAGAAGATGTCATTCTTGGAAAGAAGGATGATCCAATCAGAACAAGAGCATTCCTTAAGAACAATGCAGATTGTCAATTAGGTCTTGTATCTTTGATCGAGCCAACTTATGTTGATCATGCTCTAGAAGATCCAGACTGGATAATTGCTATGCAAGAAGAACTGAATCAGTTTACAAGGAATGACGTTTGGGATCTTGTTCCTAGACCAGATGGATTCAATATAATTGGTACAAAATGGGTCTTCAGAAACAAGCTCAGTGAGAAAGGTGAAGTGGTAAGGAACAAAGCCAGACTGGTGGCTCAGGGTTATAGTCAGCAAGAAGGGATTGATTATACAGAAACCTTTGCACCAGTGGCCAGGTTAGAATCTATTCGTCTATTAATTTCATTTGCCACCCAACATAACATCACTCTTTATCAGATGGATGTCAAGAGTGCCTTCTTAAATGGTTATATAGATGAAGAAGTTTATGTCCATCAACCTCCTGGTTTTGAAGACTCTATGTCTCCTAATCATGTTTTTAAACTTAAGAAATCATTGTATGGATTGAAACAGGCTCCCAGAGCTTGGTATGAACGCTTAAGTTCTTTCCTTCTGGATAATGGTTTCACTAGAGGAAAAGTGGACACTACTCTCTTTTGTAAAACCTTTAAAAGGGATATTTTAATTTGTCAAATATATGTAGATGATATTATTTTTGGAACATCTAATGCTACACTTGGAAAGGAGTTTGCTGAGTCTATGCAGGCTGAGTTTGAAATGAGCATGATGGGAGAACTCAAGTATTTCCTTGGAATACAAATAAATCAAACATCAAAAGGAACGTATGTTCATCAAACCAAGTATGTGAAGGAACTTCTGAAGAAGTTTAATCTTCTAGACTGCAAAGAAGCCAAAACTCCTATGCATCCAACATGCATCCTAGGTAAGGATGAGGTAAGTAAGAAGGTAGATCAGAAGCTATACAGAGGTATGATTGGATCTCTTCTATATCTGACTGCTTCTAGACCTGACATTCTGTTCAGTGTTTTTTTGTGTGCTAGATTCCAATCAGATCCTAGAGAATCTCATTTAACTGCTGTTAAGAAAATTCTAAGGTATCTGAAAGGTACTACTAATGTTGGCTTAGTTTACAGAAAATCTAAAGAATACAACTTAGTAGGATTCTGCGATGCTGATTATGCTGGAGACAGAATTGAAAGAAAAAGTACTTCAGGAAGTTGCCAGTTTCTTGGAAGTCATTTGATCTCTTGGTATAGCAAGAAGCAAGCAACTATTGCTTTATCAACAACAGAAGCAGAATATGTCGCTGCTGCTGGTTGTAGTACACAGATGCTCTGGATGAAGAGTCAGTTAGAAGATTATCAGATATTTGAGAGTAACATTCCTATATTCTGTGACAATACTTCTGCTATATGTTTATCTAAGAATCCTATTCTTCATTCAAAAGCTAAACATATTGAGATTAAACATCATTTCATAAGGGACTATGTTCAGAAGGGTGTTATATCTTTAAACTTTGTTGATACAGACCATCAATGGGCTGATATCTTTACAAAACCCCTGGCTGAAGATAGGTTTAAGTTCATTCTGAAGAACATCAGTATGGATTTATGCCCAGAATGAGAAGATGAGAAGTTCTCATGTATGAGTATCTTCTGAAATGAAAATGGATTATTTTTTATATATCAGAAGTTCTGATTAAAATCTTTTAGAAATTATGATTCGGTTATTACTAACGTTTCATTGTCTAAGTTGATTCAGAACCTCTTTTAAAGCAAAACAGCTGTAACGTTTTATCTCGGGATGGTAAACCTGTCGTTACTATTCATGGATAAACGTGCGTGCAGTTGAAGGGACACCGACCATAGGTAACTGTGCCAGTCACCTCATTTGTCTTTATTATCTCTCCTCACGTCACGTAACATTAAATGCTTTTCATCATTCGTTTCATTTTATTTTCTTTTAAATACTCTTCAAACTCTTCTCTTTCCCTCTCATCTCTCTCTATCTCTTTGCATTTCTTCATCAAGTTTTTCTCTCTCTCTTCCGTTTTCGTCTCTTGCTCAAATTTTTTTTAAAAACCTAGCGTTCACCCTAAGCCTGTTGAAGATCTATGACTCAAAGGCGACAGATCTCTGCATATCTCGGGATGGCTCTCCTAATACCTCTCAAGTCAGACCTCTTCTTTGATGTTGTTATCAACTTTCACCCAAAGACAGAAGACTTTCTTGAGTTATGGGAGGAGGTTAAGAATGATATTCTTAACTTCTATGTTAAGGGAAAGCCCCGTTTGCAACATTAGCTCTCTGTCTGTGAACTGTCCCTCTCTTCCTCTTTGGTCACTTGGATCTCTCCTACAGTGGAGGTTCTAGTCTGGAAGACAAGAGTCCACAGGGATTCTTGATGGGTTGACACAGAGCGTGTCCTGCTAGGGTGCTGTTTTTAATTTTTGTAGTGATTTCCTCTTTGGAAATCCTTTTTTGTATTTGCTAGGAATGTTTCTCATCTTGTTAAACATAGGAACTTCTTGTAATATCTTTTGATTATTAATGAAAAGTTTCTTTTACATTCCAGTGAATTTATTTGTCGTTTTATGCATCTAAATCTTTTGAAATATTCTTTTTGATGTTATGACAAAAAGGGGGAGAAGATAAATGATAAATGATTTGATTAAATCTATCAGTTGCTGGGTAAAGCTCCCACACTTTCACTAACAAGAACTGCAAGTTCTACATGGTTTAAGTGTTTTGCAGGTGAAGAGAATCTTCAAAGCAAAAAGCAAACACAAGAAGCAAAACCATGGAAACTGAAGCAAGCTGAGTGCTGTCAAGCTTCAGAAATCAGAAGCAAGAAAGAAGAATGAATCAGAAGCACTGATAATAGAATTTGATCTATATTTGTCTATTTATTTTGACAAAATTCTATTTGCTCTGATACATATAATGTTATGGCTCTGATACATTATTTGCTCTGATACATTATTTTAGCCTATATGGCTCTGATTCAAATAATGTGTTCAAACATACATCTTATGTTCTAACTCGTTCATGCTGACTTTTGTCGTTTAGTTTTTGTTCTGTAACATTTCAGGATGTAGAGATGCTCAGATGATGCTCTGGTACATTCAACAATGTTCTGATACAAATCTAGCATGAAGTGATGTTGGTAGAAATTCAAAGCTCTGAAGCTATCCGAGGGAAGCAGAAATCAGAAGCTGCGAACGTTCTAAAGATCCAGAAAACTCAAGTTCTGAAGCTGTCCTAAATGGAAGCAGAAATCAGAAGCTGTGAATGTTCAGAAGATCAAAGAAATTCAAGTTCTGAAGCTGTCCTGAATGGAAGCAGAAATCAGAAGCTGTGAATGTTCAGAAGATCAAAAGAAATTCAAGTTCTGAAGCTGTCCTAGATGGAAGCAGGAATCAGAAGCTGTGAGTGTTCTAAGGATCTAAGGAAATTCTAGTTCTGAAGCTGTCCTATGGAAGCAGAAGTCAGAAGCTATGAATTCTCTGAAGACAAGAAGCTTATATGATCGTCTCTACCGAAATAATCAGCGAAGTCTTTTATTAAAGTTCTTCGAGTATTTATTTCAGGGGGAGATTATTTATCTCAGGGGGAGATTGTTAATCTCAGGGGGAGACATATTCATATGCTTATGCTATAGCTGTGTAATTTGTCTTTTGCCTAGTATTCTTTCTGATCGCAAATTCATATCATTTATATATGTTTTTGTCATCATCAAAAAGGGGGAGATTGTTAGAACAAGATTTGTTCTGATCAATTATCTTAGTTTTGATGATAACAATAATATGAATTTTGCTTAAGATAATATGGTACTCTAATCCAATGCAATTTCCCTTTCAGGAAATATATAAAGAGTACGCATAATTCAGCGCTCAGAAGCTTTGTCTCAAGGGTTCAGCATGCAACATCAGAACATGGTCTGGCAAGACATCAGAAGATGGTCGAAGCAGAATCAGAACATGGGTCTATGGAAGCATCAGAAGAACAAGAGATCAGAAGCACTGAAGCTCAGAAGATGGTATCACGCTCAGAAGCACTTCAAGGTCAGAAGATCAGAAGATGCTATGCACCAAGCTGTTTGACTCTGATGATATTCAAACGTTGTATTCACAAACATCAGATCAGAAGAAAGTACAAGTGGCAAGCTACGCTGACTGACAAAAGGAACGTTAAAAGCTATTAAAGGCTACGTCAGTAGACACAGCGTGAACAAGGCTCGAGGTAGTTGACAAAAGCGTATAACATTAAATGCGATGCTGTACGGAACACGCAAAGCATTAAATGCATTCAACGGTCATCTTCTCAACGCCTATAAATATGAAGTTCTGATGAGAAGCAAGGTTAACGATCCTGAACAATATTATTCAAATTAACTTGCTGAAACTCTGTTCAAATCCAAAGCTCAGAATCTTCATCTTCATCAAAGCTCACTACATTGCTTCTGTAATATATTAGTGAGATTAAGCTTAAACGATTAAGAGAAATATCACAGTTGTGATTATCGCTTGTAAGAAGCATTTGTAAACTCTTAGAATTACATTAAGTTGTAAGGAACTAGAGTGATCGGTTGATCAGAATACTCTAGGAAGTCTTAGGAGTGAACTAAGCAGATTGTAACTAGAGTGATCGTGTTGATCAGTAGACTCTAGAAAAGTCTTAGAGGGTATCTAAGCAGTTGTTCCTGGAGTGATCAGTGTGTGATCAGAAGACTCTGGAAGACTTAGTTGCGGACTAAGTGGAAAACCATTGTAATCCGTGCGATTAGTGGATTAAATCCTCAGTTGAGGTAAATCATCTCTGCGGGGGTGGACTGGAGTAGTTTAGTTAACAACGAACCAGGATAAAAATAACTGTGCAATTTATTTTTATCTGTCAAGTTTTTAAAGCTGCACTTATTCAAACCCCCCCTTTCTAAGTGTTTTTCTATCCTTCACCCTCAACCCTTTCCTAAAGGCTAACATTGTAAAGATAAGGTTTATGGCAATAATTATGAGATTTATAGCTAATGAATTGAAAAGGGTAAAAAATAAGATTTAAGAATGAATTGAAATTTTAGGGGGGGAGACTCGCCTTGTTACCAAGTGCCTACGTACCTCCTTATGGAGGATCAGAGACAACGTAGTTCGGGCACAAGGTTGTACGCCTTAGGATTGAATTTGTGGTTTGAAATTGATTAAAGGCTTTTTGAGTGGCCTATTCGCAGTTTTGAATTTGATTTGAAAGATGAAAGTGTTATGAGGTTTGGCATACAACCCTCATTTGATTTGGCACCGTTAGATGCGGTGACCAATAGATTTGGTCAGTATAGCTAACGGATTATGAGGCATTGCTGATTACTCAGATCGATAGATTGATCGTCACGGGAAGCAAATTAAAATGTGTTTTAAGTTTTATATATTTTTATCTCTCGTCTAAAGCGACTGATAGCTTCAGTCAGGTCGAGGAGAGAATTAATAAGAATTAATTAAATTATAAATTAATCAGAACAATTTATTTCTCGTCTAATGCGACTAATGGATTTAGTCGGTTCGAGGAGAAATTAAGTCATTAATAAAAACAATTAAACAAATTATTCAAGTTATAAAAATTTACTTAATTAGTTTTTATTCTATTTTTTTTAGGTGCAGGGGTGTGTTTTGTTATTGGATAGAAAATTAGAGGGTGTGAAAAGCAAAGGTTTAGGCCCAATAGGATGTTTTTTTTCTTTTACGCAGGGTGGGTGTAGGTTTGCTAAGGGTAGTAAATTAGGGTGTGTGGATAGCATGGAATTAGGCCCATTTAGGATTTTGGTCCGTTAGGATTATGTATGGTGAGGGTGCACACGTTTTGACGCATGAGCAAGATCAGGACCGTCTGATCTAAATCCTACGGCCTGCATGCGTTTGAATCTGAAGGCGCACGGTTAGGGAAAGGCACCGAATCATGTTCGGTATGCCAACCGTGTGGCTATCGTGAAGCCACATGGCTTCAATCCGGCGGACCGAGCGAGAATACCCTTGTTCCTATCTCTCTTCGTCTCTCATTTTCCCATCTTCTGTCTCTCTCTTCATTTGCTTTCTCTCTAACCTCTCTCTAGTCCTCTCCCAAACCCAGAAAAACCACCCTTAGCCCCATCATAAACCACCGTCAGCACCACCACGCACCGCCATAGATCCCAGTTTCCGGTTGAATTTCAACCGGCAAACTCATATTTGCAACCCTATTAACCCAAAAACTCAAACTAATACATGAACCTTAACGCCAAATTTCCAGAAACCAAAACAAAAGCGTGCAAACCGATTCAAACCTAAGCTAAGTCAAGATTTTGTTACCTTAATTCTTCAATTTCTGGAACGTGTGTGCTCCGATCCAACTTCTAATCTCTCTTCCTTTCTCTATTCGAAGGTACAAGATGAAGATCAGAGGGTTTGATCCGCCGCGGCCTTGGGGTTCTCTCCACGAAATTCAAAAACCTCCTCCTTCACTTCTTCTTTTTCTTTTTATATAGTTAGGGTTTTAGATTATTTTAGGAAAAGTTAGATTGATTCGATTAGGTTAGTGATTCGATTTGTCTGTAAGTTAATTGATTTATTGTAATCTTATCTTGATTAATGAAGATTTTATTTTATTTCTTTTGTTATGAATTGATTTCCGTTTTATTCATTTTATTAAGATTCAATTTGTGTTTAAGATTTGATTGAAGATTGGATTCAATGCTGGGATTTGATTCTGAAGATTCATGTTCATGGGCCTGGGCGTTTGGTTTTCAGATCTAGGGTTTGTGTGTTGCAGCGGCGGCCATTGCTGTGAGGAGGAAGATGGTGCACAGGACCCGGGTCGGTTTGACCCGGTCCGTCCCTGGTCCATGCTTGGCCTAGTACCCGAGTCTTTGGCCCAGTAACATCAATTAGTTTTGGCCCACGAGCAACAAAAACAACAAAGAACCCAATAATCCACTTAACTTATTTAATTTGCTTAAATTAGTTAATTAATTAATTAGTAGCAATAAACTAGTTAACTAATAATTTTAAAAAATTAAATAAAACCCTAATGGAAATGATTAACCTTAATAATGAGATTACTATAATTTAGCTCCTATTTATTTAGAAACAAAATTATATAATAATCCTACCAATAATAATAATAATCTAATTAGTGATTAATAATAATAATATTATTTAGTGGAAATGCAAAATGATAAAATAAGGAAATGACGAGGAACAGATGGGCCCAAAATGAATTGAACCTTAAATATTTGCAGTTCACACCTCTACTTATTTTAAACCAATTTATACGGGAATCTTATAGGAGATCGAGTTTAATAATAGGTATACTAAACCCTATGGCTCCTAATTTTTAACGCCCTTAATAAATTGACGGATGCAAATTATATCGGATAAATTTTGGGGTATGACAAAAACCATTAGAAATTGGTGGATCAAGTGAACCTTTGGGCCTTACACTGATTTCTTTCTCACCCCCTTGTGGCCTGTTACGCCCTTTCTGGCAACAAAAATCTGTAACAAAAAACACTCTGTTGGGCCTAAACCCTGGGCCTTGCCCCTCTATGCTGGCAGCACCATCCTGACTGCAGTTGACACCCCCTGGATCCTTTTCTTCTTGTTAGAATTAGGCCTTTTTTAATTAGGTGTCTCTTTCTTTTTAGATAATAAGAACCATTGAAATTTTGTTAGATTTTTAGGTGATTGTTGATACTAAAAACTCATAAAAATAGTAGTTTTTGTAGGTTAATTTTGACATTAATCAATTGAATTCCTTCATAAAAAACTCATAAAAATAGTAGTATTTTTTTAGTTTAATTTCGCACTAATGCTTGAATTGCTCTTGTACTATTTCCATGTCATCTTTGTGTAATTGTCATGTGATTTTTGTTACTTGTTTTTGGCCATATTTTTGGCATATTTTGTTAATACCATTTTAATGCTCCTTTTAGAATTTATCATGTTAACATTAGGTTTAGGTTCCCTTTGTATATGAGAACAATTAGATTAGAGAATAGGTTAGTTCCCCCTTTTCATTCTTTTTCTTTTTACAACATTAAAACACTTAATAAATACTCAAAATAAATTCCCTTAAAAAATACAAAGAAAACACTTAAAAAACATTAATAAAGGTTAAAAACAATAAATAGGGAATGAAAGCTCGAGTCTCCCTTGCTTAAGGGTCCCACTTGAGTGGAAGTTCCCAATCATAAAAAATACAAACCAAAGAGTAACTCGAGCTTCCCTTGCTTAAGGGATTCCCTCGAAACGCTCAAACTCTCTTTTGTCTCTTGCCCTCGTGGCATTCTTAAGAACATGTTGAATCCATTCCATAATTAGGCGTGTAAGTCTCCAAAGGTCGAGCATCGTGGAGTGCGACTTTAACCTCTGCTCAACTAAAAAACACAAAAACAAATGGAAACTATTGAGCCGAACTACGGTCGCTCTGATTCCTTGTAAGGGATACGTAGGCATTGGGTCGCGGGGCCTAAGCGAGCACACTTAATTCCTTCTTTTCCCCGTGTTTCTTTTGCATTCATTCGCATTTAGGTTTTAGACATAGTATACACCCTTTAGATAGAAACAAACATAGGTGGATACCATCGAGTACGATGGGCGTGAGGGGTGCTAGCACATTCCCCTTGCGTAACCGACTCCCGTGCCCTGTTCTCTGGTCGAAAGACCTTGTTCTTGTTCTGAGTTAGGTTTCCTGGTATTCCTTTCCCTTATGGGATAAATATATTAGTGGCGACTCTGATCCATTTTCCGCGGTAGCGACACCTATGCCTAGTCATGACAAGACTGACTGACGTCTAGACGAACGAACTTTTGGATCATTAGATCTACTTTCATTTGCAAGTTTCTTTTCTGTTTGTTTAAACATTTGACTCATGATAGATATATATGTTTTAATAATCATCATCAATGCATTGCATATGTTTGTCGTGAATAAATTATTTCGTTATCACTCATTTTAAACTGCATCTTTACTTTGCATATGTTTTATGATATTCAACTTCTGCTAAGTTGTATGCCTTTTGAGGGAGGATGACGAAGACGATGCCGCAACCTCATACAGTGATGCTTTCGAACAGACTATGCTGACGATGTACAAGCATTGTTTCAATTCCTAAACAGTGGAGATATAAGGATGTTAATCCCTCGTAAACCCTTTTGAGCCTAAGGAGTAGAAGTTTTCTTTCATATCCAATTTAAAACCCTTAATCGTAACCTGGGGCAGGGTAGTTACTCAGTTAACTCAATTGTACTAGTTGTTGTTTATACAAATAATGAAGGGTTCCTGCAACCAGTAAGTCATACAATCAATATCCACCAAAAATAAAAAAGAATTGTTAAGTCAAAACCTATGAAGGAGACTTATCAAAAATCGAAAACATCCCGCTGACTGTAATCTTAAAATGAACAGTTCAGGCAAAAGTTAGGGACAATAAAGTCAAAAAGAGGTCATTACAAATCCTCGATAAAGCAAAAAGAATTACAAAGAAATATGACTGACTGTCCAAATAAACTTCTGGTGCTTCAACCATCATCAAATGTCAATATTATGACTTCGAGCTACGCTAGGACTTGAACGCAAAGTTAACTGAGCATAGGATCGAAGAACATCACGAATAATGGGATGGGTATGAATAAATTTTTGAGCCATTATCCTTTGTTTCTTAAACCGTGAACCAAGCCACGTTACAACCCTTGAAAGTCCTAACTGAAGCATGGTTAGTTCGAAAGCATACTGTCACCAAAAAGGTATCCTGACTCCTTAAGGTTTGCCATAAATGCTAAGTTGATATCATGTGTTTACAAAAATCATGTTTTTATAAACATCACGCTTTTACATCTCCTGTTTTAATGTTTTTCAAAAAAACTAAAGACAAACATATGCATTGCATCTCATGAATTCATTATTAAACATATTCTGCTACATAATTTCAAATGTTAGCAACAGGAAGAACCTGCACAGGGTACAACTAATGACTAATAGTTATCCCGACAGACAAGATCATTCCAGAAGCAATGTCTCCTATGTATACAAGGGGCACGACGTGTTTTGTCCAATCAATCTGGGGCAATCAGGTCAAGATTCCAAGAATCTCTCAAAAGCCGAATAATCAAAGTCATGCATCCCAAGTGGGTTTCAAACTATTTCCCAATCAATCTGGGGCAATCAAGTCAAGATTCCGAGAATCTCTCAAGGATGCCAAAACAATCAGGGGCATGCATCCAAGTAGATCTAAAGCTACTTCCCAATCAACATGGGACATTGTCCTGGGTCTATAATTACTAGGGGCATGTCGCCCATGGTTCACATCTCATCAAATCCTCGTGAGGTGAATCTTTCCAAAGTCCCTACTAGCAGGGGAAAATCTATGCAAGCCCAGTTTGACATCTTGATCAATACTCAGTGGTGTGTCCTAATCACTATAAGTCCAGGAATGGCAAGAGTTATAAATCACTGGGGGCAATATTCAAAGCATTCATGCCTTCCCAAAAATCTGGTTACACGGGATCATATCCCCACAGAGTAATCCTAATACTCCCAGCAAAAGACATAGTTCCCCAACAGAATTTACATCTTCAACACGGTCAGTTCTCCGACACTTTGCTCTCCTCCAATATGGTTTTATAATATCTCTTATCCCCGGCCAGGATACATCAAGCCACTACTCATCCCCAAGCAGAAATCATAAATCCCCAGCTGAATATCTTTCAAACAAGATAAAGACATCAGGGTCCCGATCAAAATACTTCATATGAAATGAATCAAGATCATACATCTCATACATATCCATACATTTGCACATAGAATCTCATGATAAACTCATACATAACATACAAAGTTTCTCATTTATTTTGAGGGGCTCATTACATAACACATGCATCATGACATTGCATAAAAAAAATTTATACCTATTGCAGAATAAAGGTACAGACAAATGAACGAAATCTCCAAATTTCCGAGATCTAATTCAGCTACTGCGAACGGTACTGACACGGTCAACACTCGAAGATCTAATTCATTTACTACGAACGGTGATGACCAATCATTCTCAAAGATCTAATTCAGGTATTACGAACGGTACTGACACGATCAACTCTCAGAGATATAATTCCATCATCACGAACGGTGTGGACACGATCAACTATTTCCAAAGTCTAATTCAGTTACTACGAATGGTGCTGACACGACAAAAGGATCTAATTCCATCATCACGAACGGTGTCGACACGATCAACTACCCCCTAAGGTCTAATTCAGTTACTACGAAGGGTACTGACACGACAAGAGATCTAATTCTATCATCACGAACGATGTAGACACGATCGTCTTTACAAGATCTAATTCAGTTGCTACGAACGGTACTGACACGATCAACCTTTAGAGATCTAATTCTATCATCACGAATGGTGTAGACACGATCGTCTTTCCAAGATCTAATTCGGTTTCTACGAAGGTACTGACACGATCAACATTTAGAGATCTAATTCTATCATCATGAATGGTGTAGACACGATCGTCTTTCCAAGATCTAATTCAGTTGCTACAAACGGTACTGACACGGTCAACTCTCAAAGATCTAATTCTATCATCACGAACGGTGTAGACACGATCATCCTTCCAAGGTTTAATTCAATTACTACGAACGGTACTGACACGATCAATATTCCAAGATCTAATTCTATCATCACGAACGGTGTAGACACGATCATCGTCCCAATATCTAATTTAGTTACTACGAACGGTGCTGACACGATCAATCTCCAACAGACATTTCTCAACATACTAAGCTCAGATGCAGCCTAACGTATGGCTCATTCTGATACTTCTCAAAAACATGGGATCTGGTCTAACGCACGACTCATCCTTCAACCTAGCGCACGGTTTTCTAGACATCTACGGATGCAAATTGGATTTAGTCTAACGCACGACTCATCCTTCAACCTAGCGCACGGTTTTCCAGACATCTACGGATGCAAATTGGATTTAGTCTAACACATGACTCATCCTTCAACCTAACGCACGATTTTCCAGACATCTGCGGATGCAAATTGGATTTAGTCTAACACACGACTCATCCTTCAACCTAACGCACGATTTTCCAGACATCTGCTGATGCAAACTAGACCCAGTCTAACGTACGACTCATCCTAAGATACGGTCTAACGTACGACGTATTCTAATTCTCAAGTCTATCAAGCTGGATAGCATCTTTAAGCCCATCTCAATCAAGTCTCTCAACATCCGGATGGCATCTCTAAGCCCATCCCCCCAAAAAAGTCTCTGCATCATCAAGGGCAAATTTCTTGGTATTCTAGTGTTCAATCATCTTCTACCTTCAAATTCCGACAGGCACACACGCCAATCTACATCCTCAAGTATAAGAAGATTGAACAAGGGCAGCTGTCATACCCCAAATTTGCTCATACTATTTCTCTTGTTCAAATTCAAATCAAGAAGACACCCTCCCCTAAATAAAGTCTAAAGAATTAGGGTTTTTATTGTTCTGAGGAAAAATCAATTGATCAAAAGACTCCAAGGCATCTCACATGGTCAATGATATTCCAAACTATCTCCATAACAAATTT
Organism: Vicia villosa; assembly: GCF_029867415.1. Taxonomy (NCBI): domain Eukaryota; kingdom Viridiplantae; phylum Streptophyta; class Magnoliopsida; order Fabales; family Fabaceae; genus Vicia; species Vicia villosa. The sequence goes on along the minus strand of NC_081186.1, from coordinate 17,658,886 downwards.
CAGGTCTCAATTCAAAGAGTTGGTCACTCAGTTGCTCAGAAAGTCAACAGTCGACTAATTTGACCTAAAAGCCAACAGTAGTCAAAGTACAGTCAAAACTCCTAATTTTTTGTCAACATCCTCACATTGAAGTATAATTCATCATTTGATCAAGAATTGATCATGGTTCATCAAGGAAAGATCAGAAATCAACAATTCCAAAAGTTTCTAAATTAGGGTTTTCATAGGAGAAAGTCAACTGAACTTTGACCAACCATAACTCCTACATGGAACATCAGAAATTTTCCATCCAAAGCTCATTTTGAAGGAAATTGAATTCTCTACAAAGTTGTCTCTCACATGCCAAGTCTAAAAATGCTTCATTTGAGAGATATGTGAAGGATAGAAAAACACTTAGAAAGGGGGGGTTTGAATAAGTGTAGTTTTAAAAACTTGACAGATAAAAATAAATTGCACAGTTATTTTTATCCTGGTTCGTTGTTAACTAAACTACTCCAGTCCACCCCCGCAGAGATGATTTACCTCAACTGAGGATTTAATCCACTAATCGCACGGATTACAATGGTTCTCCACTTAGTCAGCAACTAAGTCTTCCAGAGTCTTCTGATCACACACTGATCACTCCAGGAACAACTGCTTAGATACCCTCTAAGACTTTCTAGAGTATACTGATCCACACGATCACTCTAGTTACAACCTGCTTAGATAACCTCTAAGACTTCCTAGAGTATACTGATCCACACGATCACTCTAGTTCCTTACAACTTAATGTAATCAATTCTAAGAGTATTACAATTGCTTCTTGAAAGCTATAATCACAAACTGTGATATTTCTCTTAACGTTTAAGCTTAATCTCACTAATATATTACAACAGCAATGTAGTGAGCTTTGATGAAGATGAAGATTCTGAGCTTTGAGTAGAACAGAGTTTCAGCAAGTTAATATGAGTTGTTTTTGTGCAGAATCGTTAACCTTGCTTCTCATCAGAACTTCATATTTATAGGCGTTGGAGAAGATGACCGTTGAGTGCATTTAATGCTTTGCGTGTTCCGTACAGCATCGCATTTAATGTTATACGCTTTTGTCAACTACCTCGAGCCTTGTTCACGCTGTGTCTACTAACGTAGCCTTTAATAGCTTTAACGTTCCTTTTGTCAGTCAGCGTAGCTTGCCACTTGTACTTCCTTCTGATCTGATGTTTGTGAATACAACATTTGAATGTCATCAGAGTCAAACAGCTTGGTGCAAAGCATCTTCTGATCTTCTGACCTTGAAGTGCTTCTGAGCGTGATACCATCAGAACTTCAGTGCTTCTGATCTCGTGTTCTTCTGATGCTTCCATAGACCCATGTTCTGATTCTGCTTCGACCATCTTCTGATGTCTTGCCAGACCATGTTCTGATGTTGCATGCTGAACCCTTGAGACAAAGCTTCTGAGCGCTGAATTATGCATACTCTTTATATATTTCCTGAAAAGGAAATTGCATTGGATTAGAGTACCATATTATCTTAAGCAAAATTCATATTATTGTTATCATCAAAACTAAGATAATTGATCAGAACAAATCTTGTTCTAACAATCTCCCCCTTTTTGATGATGACAAAAACATATATAAATGATATGAATTTGCGATCAGAAAGAGCAGACGGCAAAAGACAAATTAACAGCTATAGCATAAGCATATGAATATGTCTCCCCCTGAGATTAACAATCTCCCCCTGAGATAAATAATCTCCCCCTGAAATAAATACTCGAAGAACTTTAATAAAAGACTTCCCTGATTATTTCGGTAGAGACGATCACATAAGCTTCTGTCTTCAGAGAATTCATAGCTTCTGACTTCTGCTTCCATTGGACAGCTTCAGAACTAGAATTTCTTTAGATCCCTAGAACACTCACAGCTTCTGATTCCTGCTTCCATCTAGGACAGCTTCAGAACTTGAATTTCTTTGATCTTCAGAACATTCACAGCTTCTGATTTCTGCTTCCATTTAGGACAGCTTCAGAACTTGAATTTCTTTGATCTTCAGAACATTCACAGCTTCTGATTTCTGCTTCCATTTAGGACAGCTTCAGAACTTGAGTTTTTACCAACATCACTTCATGCTAGATTTGTATCAGAACATTGTTGAATGTACCAGAGCATCATCAGAGCATCTCTACATCCTGAAATGTTACAGAACAAAAACTAAACGACAAAAGTCAGCATGAACGAGTCAGAACATAAAATGTATATTAGAACACATGATATGTATCAGAGCCATATAGGCTAAAATAATGTTATCAGAGCAAATAGAATTTTGTCAGAGCAAATAGACAAATATGGATCAAATTCTATTATCAGTGCTTCTGATTCATTCTTCTTTCTTGCTTCTGACTTCTGAAGCTTGATAGCACTCAGCTTGCTTCAGTTTCCAGGAGCTTATTCTTTTTACAGAATAACACTTCTTATGGTTTTGCTTCTGTGTTTGCTTTGAAGATTCTCTTCACTTCTTTATCCCTGCAAAACACTTAAACCATATAGAACTTGCAGTTCTTGTTAGTAAATGTGTGGGAGCTTTACCCAGCAACTGATAGATTAATCAAATCATTTATCATTTATCTTCTCCCCCTTTTTGTCATAACATCAAAAAGAATATATCAAAAGATTCAGATGAATAAAACGACAAATAAAATCACTAGAATGTAAGAAACAAAGAAATTTTTCATTGATAATCAAAAAAAGATTACAAGAGAGTAATGCAGGAAAACAGATGCAACAAGGAAGGAAAACTACAAAGACCAAAGACTAAGACCCTAGCTAAGACAAAATTTGTGCCAGCATGTCTTGAACCCTGTCATTAGTTGCAGTTTTCCTTGCCATGAAGGAGTGAAACGCATCATTGATTGCTTCTTGGGCTTCCAGGCGAGGGGTCAGGGAGACTTGGTTCTGATGCAGATTTTCCACAATCTCTATCAGAAACAACATTCTCAGCAGGTGAAGATGAAGAGATTTCTTTGGAATGAGTTGAGGGAGAGGAAAGGTTAGATGAAGAGGAAGTTGAGTCTTGAAGGTAAAAAGATGAGGAAGAAGATGGAGATGATGGAGGGCTTTCACCAGGGGGTTGAAACACACGTCTAGAATAGTTTCCAGACAACTTTGCTTCGAATGGATTCACCTTGAGAGGGTCATAGGTGATCTTTATCTTTTTGGGTTTGGACGAAGATGTTTCAACAGCTTTTCTCTTTTTGTTTTGATCTTTTCCATGGTTTCCTGGGCTTGATGAAGAGTTCATGATGGATTTGCAGATAATGAACAGCTAGGGTGTGATATGAATGCAAAAAGATAGAGAAAGAAAACAAAGATAGAGTGTAATAGAGAAAATATGAGAGGGAAGGAGAAGCGTTTGAAGAGTATTTAAAAGAAAATAAAATGAAACAAATGATGGATAACATTTAATGTTACGTGACATGAGGAGAGATAATAAAGACAAATGAGGTGACTAGCACAGTTACCTATGGTCGGCGTCCCTTCAACTGCACGCGCGCTTATCCATGAACAGTAATGACAGGTTTACCATCCCGAGATAAAACGTTACAGCTGTTTTGCTTTAAAAGAGGTTCTGAATCAACTTAGACACTGAAACGTTAGTAATAACCGAATCATAATTGCTAAAAGATTTCAATCAGAACTTCTGATTTAAAAAAAATCCACATTCATTTCAGAAGATACTCATACGTAAGAACTTCTCATCTTCTCATTCTGGGCATAAATCCATACTGATGTTCTTCAGAATGAACTTAAACCTATCTTCAGCCAGGGGTTTTGTAAAGATATCAGCCCATTGATGGTCTGTATCAACAAAGTTTAAAGATATAACACCCTTCTGAACATAGTCCCTTATGAAATGATGTTTAATCTCAATATGTTTAGCTTTTGAATGAAGAATAGGATTCTTAGATAAACATATAGCAGAAGTATTATCACAGAATATAGGAATGTTACTCTCATATATCTGATAATCTTCTAACTGACTCTTCATCCAGAGCATTTGTGTACTGCAACCAGCAGCAGCGACATATTCTGCTTCTGTTGTTGATAGAGCAATAGTTGCTTGCTTCTTGCTATACCAGGAGATCAAATGACTTCCAAGAAATTGGCAACTTCCTGAAGTACTCTTTCTTTCAATTCTGTCTCCAGCATAGTCAGCATCGCAGAATCCTACTAAGTTGTATTCTTTAGATTTTCTGTAAACTAAGCCAACATTAGTAGTACCTTTCAGATACCTTAGAATTCTCTTAACAGAAGTTAAATGAGATTCTCTAGGATCCGATTGGAATCTAGCACACAAACAAACACTGAACAGAATGTCAGGTCTAGAAGCAGTCAAATATAGAAGAGATCCAATCATACCTATGTATAACTTCTGATCTACCTTCTTACTTACCTCATCCTTACCTAGGATGCATAGGAGTTTTGGCTTCTTTGCAGTCTAGAAGATTAAACTTCTTCAGAAGTTCCTTCACATACTTGGTTTGGTGAACATACGTTCCTTCTGATGTTTGATTTATTTGTATTCCAAGGAAATACTTGAGTTCTCCCATCATGCTCATTTCAAACTCAGCCTGCATAGACTCAGCAAACTCCTTTCCAAGTGTAGCATTAGATGTTCCAAAAATAATATCGTCTACATATATTTGACAAATTAAAATATCCCTTTTAAAGGTTTTACAAAAGAGAGTAGTGTCCACTTTTCCTCTAGTGAAACCATTATCCAGAAGGAAAGAACTTAAGCGTTCATACCAAGCTCTGGGAGCTTGTTTCAATCCATACAACGATTTCTTTAGTTTAAAAACATGATTAGGAGACATAGAGTCTTCAAAACCAGGAGGTTGATGGACATAAACTTCCTCATCTATATAACCATTTAAGAAGGCACTCTTAACATCCATCTGATAGAGAGTGATGTTATGTTGAGTGGCAAATGAAATTAATAGACGAATAGATTCTAACCTGGCCACTGGTGCAAAGGTTTCTGTATAGTCAATCTCTTCTTGCTGACTATAACCCTGAGCCACCAGTCTGGCTTTGTTCCTTACCACTTCACCTTTCTCACTGAGCTTGTTTCTGAAGACCCATTTTGTACCGATTATATTGAATCCATCTGGTCTAGGAACAAGATCCCAAACATCATTCCTTGTAAACTGATTCAGTTCTTCTTGCATAGCAATTATCCAGTCTGGATCTTCTAGAGCATGATCAACAGAAGTTGGCTCGATCAAAGATACAAGACCTAATTGACAGTCTGCATTGTTCTTAAGGAATGCTCTTGTTCTGATTGGATCATCCTTCTTTCCAAGAATGACATCTTCTGAATGACCAGAAGTGAGTCTGGATGATCTTCTGACAGATGGTTCTTCAGAAATGCTTAGATTCTCCAGAGAAGCTGATACTTGATCTTCCGATTCTTTGCTTCTGAGAAGCTCTGCTTCTGACGCGTTGCTTCTTGGCTCAACAACTTCTGATATATCAATATCACAATCTGCAAAATTATCAAACTGCTTTGGTTTTTCAGAACCAAGCTTATCATCAAACCTGATATTGATTGATTCTTCCACAATCAATGTTTCAGTATTGTATACTCTGTAGCCTTTTGAGCGTTCAGAATATCCAAGAAGGAAACATTTTTGAGCTTTGGAATCAAACTTACCAAGATGATCTTTAGTGTTCAGAATAAAGCATACACATCCAAAAGGATGGAAATATGAAATGTTGGGCTTTTTATTCTTCCACAATTCATAAGGAGTCTTATTTAGAATAGGTCTGATAGAGATTCTATTCTGAATATAGCATGCAGTGTTTATTGCTTCTGCCCAGAAATGCTTAGCCATATTGGTTTCATTGATCATGGTTCTGGCCATTTCTTGCAGAGTCCTATTCTTTCGTTCTACAACTCCATTTTGCTGTGGAGTTCTAGGACAAGAGAAATCATGGGCAATACCATTTTCTTTGAAGAATTCTTCAAAGGATCTGTTCTCAAATTCACCACCATGATCACTTCTGACCTTTATGATTTTACACTCTTTTTCAGATTGAATCTGAATGCAGAAATCAAAGAACACTGAATGAGTCTCATCCTTGTGTTTCAAGAATTTTACCCACGTCCAGCGGCTATAATCATCTACGATGACTAATCCATATTTCTTCCCTCTGACAGATGCTGTTTTGACTGGGCCAAACAGATCAATGTGCAAGAGTTCTAATGGCCTTGAGGTAGAAACAACATTCTTGGACTTGAATGCAGGTTTGGAGAACTTGCCCTTCTGACATGCTTCACAAAGAGCATCTGATTTGAATTTCAGATTAGGGAGTCCTCTGACAAGATTCAGTTTGTTAATCTGAGAAATCTTTCTCAAACTAGCATGACCTAATCTTCTGTGCCAGACCCACTGCTCTTCAGAAACAGACATAAGACAAGTCACCTTCTGACTCATAAGATCTTGCAGATCTGTCTTATAAATGTTGTTCTTCCTCTTGCCTGTAAATAGGATTGAGCCATCCTTCTGATTTACAGCATTGCAAGACTTTTGATTAAAGATTATATCATAACCATTGTCACTCAATTGACTGATAGATAAGAGGTTATGTGTTAATCCTTCTACAAGAAGTACATTAGAAATGGAAGGAGAGTTACCAGACTTTATAGTTCCAGAGCCAATTATCTTGCCCTTCTGATCTCCTCCAAACTTGACTTCTCCTCCAGACTTAAGCACCAGGTCTTGGAACATAGACCTTCTTCCTGTCATGTGTCGAGAGCATCCAGAGTCCAGGTACCATGACATGTTGTGCTTTGTCCTTTTTGCTGCCAAGGATATCTGCAATAGGAATAATCTTATCCTTAGGTACCCACATTCTCTTGGGTCCTTTCTTGTTAGATTTTCTCAAGTTCTGATTGAACTTGGGTTTAACATTGTAAGCAATAGGAGGAACAGCATGATAATTTTTAATATGAGTTTCATGATATTTCCTAGGTTGTGTCACATGCTTTTTGGTGTGTGTTATGTGAAAACTTTTAGCATGTGAAGTGTGCCTAATATCATGGGAGTGGCCATACTTGAACTGATCATACAATGGCTTGTATGTGAATTTCATTTCATCAACAGGTTCAAGTTTGTATGGGGTTTCACCCTCAAAACCAATGCCAACTCTTTTGTTTCCAGACACAGCATATATCATAGAAGCTAGCTGACTTCTGCCAATACTTCTAGATAAGAACTTCCTGAAACTTAAATCATATTCTTTCAGAATATGGTTTAGACTAGGATTGGATTTTTCTGAATCAGAAGGAGATCCAACATTATTGGATAATTTTAAAAGTTTTTCTTTTAATTCAGAATTTTCCAACTCAAGCTTCTTTGTTTCAAATTCAAATAGCTTTTTCAGCTTTTTGTATTTGAGACTAATCTGAGACTTGAATTCCAGAAGTTCTGTTAGACCGGAAACTAACTCATCTCTAGTAAGTTCAGAAAATACCTCTTCAGAATCTGAATCTGATGTAGATTCTGATCCGTCATCTTCTGTCGCCATCAGCGCACAGTTAGCCTGCTCATCTTCAGAGTCTGAATCATCTTCTGACTCATCCCAGGTTGCCATAAGACCTTTCTTCTTATGAGACTTCTTCTTGGGATTTTCCTTCTGAAGTTTTGGACATTCATTCTTGAAGTGTCCAGGCTCATTGCATTCATAGCACATGACCTTCTTCTTGTCAAATCTTCTGTCATCAGAAGATTCTCCATGTTCAAATTTCTTTGAACTTCTGACGCCTCTGAACTTCCTTTGCTTGTTCTTCCAGAGTTGATTTAACCTTCTGGAGATCAAGGACAGTTCATCTTCTTCTTCAGATTCTGATTCTTCAGGATCTTCTTCTCTAGCCTGAAAAGTGTTAGTGCATTTCTTGATATTGGATTTTAATGCAATAGACTTACCTTTCTTTTGAGGCTCATTTGCGTCCAGCTCTATTTCATGACTTCTCAAGGCACTGATAAGCTCTTCCAGAGAAACTTCATTCAGATTCTTTGCAATCTTGAATGCAGTCACCATAGGACCCCATCTTCTGGGTAAGCTTCTGATGATCTTCTTTACGTGATCATCCTTGGTGTATCCCTTGTCAAGAACTCTCAATCCAGCAGTAAGAGTTTGAAATCTTGAAAACATCTTTTCAATGTCTTCATCATCCTCCATCTTGAAGGCTTCATACTTCTGGATTAAAGCGAGAGCTTTAGTCTCCTTGACTTGAGCATTTCCTTCATGAGTCATTTTCAAGGACTCATATATGTCATAGGCCGTTTCCCTGTTAGATATCTTCTCATACTCAGCATGGGAGATAGCATTCAGCAAAACAGTTCTGCATTTATGATGATTCCTGAAAAGCTTCTTCTGATCATCATTCATTTCTTGCCTTGTCAGCTTTACGCCACTGGCATTTACTGGATGTTTGTAACCATCCATCAGAAGATCCCATAGATCACCATCTAGACCAAGAAAGTAACTTTCCAGTTTATCTTTCCAGTATTCAAAGTTTTCACCATCAAATACCGGCGGTCTAGTATAACCATTGTTACCGTTGTGTTGCTCAGCAGAGCCAGATGTAGATGCAGGTGTAGACTTTGCAGTTTCATCAACCATCTTTTACTGAAGCGTTTTTCTCTTCCTGAATCTTTTCTAAACACGGTTAAGTGCTTGCACCTTAGAACCGGCGCTCTGATGCCAATTGAAGGATAGAAAAACACTTAGAAAGGGGGGTTTGAATAAGTGTAGTTTTAAAAACTTGACAGATAAAAATAAATTGCACAGTTATTTTTATCCTGGTTCGTTGTTAACTAAACTACTCCAGTCCACCCCCGCAGAGATGATTTACCTCAACTGAGGATTTAATCCACTAATCGCACGGATTACAATGGTTCTCCACTTAGTCAGCAACTAAGTCTTCCAGAGTCTTCTGATCACACACTGATCACTCCAGGAACAACTGCTTAGATACCCTCTAAGACTTTCTAGAGTATACTGATCCACACGATCACTCTAGTTACAACCTGCTTAGATAACCTCTAAGACTTCCTAGAGTATACTGATCCACACGATCACTCTAGTTCCTTACAACTTAATGTAATCAATTCTAAGAGTATTACAATTGCTTCTTGAAAGCTATAATCACAAACTGTGATATTTCTCTTAACGTTTAAGCTTAATCTCACTAATATATTACAACAGCAATGTAGTGAGCTTTGATGAAGATGAAGATTCTGAGCTTTGAGTAGAACAGAGTTTCAGCAAGTTAATATGAGTTGTTTTTGTGCAGAATCGTTAACCTTGCTTCTCATCAGAACTTCATATTTATAGGCGTTGGAGAAGATGACCGTTGAGTGCATTTAATGCTTTGCGTGTTCCGTACAGCATCGCATTTAATGTTATACGCTTTTGTCAACTACCTCGAGCCTTGTTCACGCTGTGTCTACTGACGTAGCCTTTAATAGCTTTAACGTTCCTTTTGTCAGTCAGCGTAGCTTGCCACTTGTACTTCCTTCTGATCTGATGTTTGTGAATACAACGTTTGAATGTCATCAGAGTCAAACAGCTTGGTGCAAAGCATCTTCTGATCTTCTGACCTTGAAGTGCTTCTGAGCGTGATACCATCAGAACTTCAGTGCTTCTGATCTCGTGTTCTTCTGATGCTTCCATAGACCCATGTTCTGATTCTGCTTCGACCATCTTCTGATGTCTTGCCAGACCATGTTCTGATGTTGCATGCTGAACCCTTGAGACAAAGCTTCTGAGCGCTGAATTATGCATACTCTTTATATATTTCCTGAAAAGGAAATTGCATTGGATTAGAGTACCATATTATCTTAAGCAAAATTCATATTATTGTTATCATCAAAACTAAGATAATTGATCAGAACAAATCTTGTTCTAACAATATGGACCAAAACATTATAGGTCCTCTTCAAAAGTCAACTAGAAGTCATTTTTTTCAAAAGAACACACAAGGAGCATGGAAAATAATTTTGACATGAGACCAAAAACACTGGTTAGAGAACTCTTCAAGATTTCTAAAAAGTCCTAGAACTCTTCCATACCTCAAAAATTGAGAGAGACATGCCTTGTTAAAGTTGGACAAATTTGAGAAGGAAAATGTGAAACAAAAGCCTCCAAAATGATTTTTCTTGCAAAGGGGCCCAATCTATTTTGATTCAATCTTGATCCTCAAGTTATCAAAAAGATCTAATCCAAAAGCCGCGAGTTTTTTTATATTTATTTGATTTTATATTGAATTTTATTCATTTAAAATATAACTTAAATCAAATAAATGGAAAAAATATGAAAGAATTTGTTTTGGATCTATTTTCCACTTAATTTCAATCACCCAATATACCTAAATATTATTCAATTTCGTGCAAGAAGATTGGGTAAAAGGAAGATTGAGATTAGACTTGATTTAGAAAGATTGGAAATCATAATTTCAATCAATTTCTTCAAATGGACAATCAAAGATTTCAAGGGGATTTGTTCAAATTTTGTTAACCTAAATACTCCTACTATATAAGCAACACAACTGCAGACCAAAAGGGAGTTTTTTGGACAGGGATTGCAGCCCTGTAGAACACGTGAAAAACTCACAAAATGTCAAGGAAACGTCAACTTCGTTTTTGGGGTTTTGGACCGACTCAAAGGCTCTTGAAGGATCAAACGCATTGCTGGAACATTGTTGATCGTATCCCAATCAGAATCAAGGCCTGCCGCACCTGGAACCGCCCCCTATCTGTTCACGGTTTGCTTCCCTTAATTCGAGTTCGTTTCATTGATTCGGACATAATTGATATAATTTAAGTGTGTACTTGTATTCTTTATGAGTTTTCTGTGCTCTCTAGATAATTTGATTAGAGTTTAAGTGCAGGATGAAGCTTCCACCATTGTTAGGGTTTTAGAACCTTCAATTGGGATCTTTTGGTCTAGGGAAAATTGGCCAAAATCACGGGCATTGTTGAATTCAAAAGACAATCTCCAATCGATCCATGCTTCTTAATTGAATTTATATTATGTTTCCATCATTTTCTAATTTTGCAGAGATAACTTCCAAAAAATTCGTAGCTAAATGGAGGCGAAATCGTGGCTAAAAGTTCAGTCCCTGCGAGGAAGATGACTAAGCTTGGGCGCGAATTGTAACACCCCTTTTCTAACCCCAAATATATCATACAATCAAGCAGAGTAAGCATGCATAAAGGAAAAAGGGCGTCACATGTTATTTTCATCACAATGAAAACCTAAAATAAAACATCCAATATTCTTAATATGCAAAGATCATATTTGTAACACAAATGTATATCTCATGCTTTCATACATTATGCATAAACGCTTGCGGAAAACAATTGAATTGCTATTAAAATTTCAATGAATATATCCCTTACTATATTCATCTACCAAATTCGAATTAAAATTTAAATCCACAATCTTGGCCACATAGCCTTAAACAACATATCCTATATCTCAAACAAATACATCCGAATATCCAACAAAACATAGGGAATAGCAATATCCAAACATAAGCATAAGTCTAAATAAAATCCCCCCAAGTGTTACATGATCAGAGCATATGACTCGCTACCTAATCCAATAACAAACTCAGGAGCTCCTCGGCTAAATCCTCGGACAAGCTACTACTCGTCGGAACCTGCACGTTATCAACGAAGGATAACATTCAAACAGAAGGGTGAGAATTCAACTTCTTATAGAAAACATAATAATGGGAAATGTAAACATAACAAGCATACATTTTACTATTCATCACACTTCTCAATTAAGCAATTCACATATCATATACCAATCATCACTCCAAAACAAACCACATGTATACAAGACAATCACATAACGCACAATGTGACTCGAAATGCAACAAATGTGACTCAATGCATGTGGTACCCAATGTGAATCCAATGTTTCACCGCTTTCCGATTCAATGTTTAGAATCCAAGCCACGCTCCCGATCCGGACAAGATCAAAGCCAATATGCCTATCTCCAATTAAGGATCACGTCTTCTACGCCTATTTCCATTCAAGGATTAACGTCTCTTACCATGTGAACCCAAGTTTCACCGCTTCCACCATAAAGCCGACCATGCTATGAATGTATGTACAAATACCATCAATTTATGCAATTAAGATTATCTCATCAATCTTAACTTACCGCATATCACCATAATCCAACTCTATGAATTATCCGCCAATTGTACACAACATTCACAACACAATTAACAATTTCAACAAGGCATAACAACCATCATGTATCCAATCACATACATCATGAATACATCTACACAAAGTGTTCCAACAATTGTTATACATCACATACAAACATAACACACATAAGACAATCACATGACATTCCATATAATAACGCCACAATTAATCAATCAAGTTCAATTAAATCCTATACTATCATATAGAATATCACGATAGCTTTCAAACGCTTCGAACGGCGCATAAAACAGAGCTACGGATCAAAAGTTATGGCCTTTCAAAGTATGGAAAAAGTTCTGTAAAACAGGGTTCGCGGCGCCAACAGGGGTCGCGGCGCGAACTGAGCGAATTCAAAAATCCCCAACTTTCTGCCAAGCAGTTCGCGGCGCCAACAAGGGGTCGCGGCGCGAACTGAGCAGATCCAGTTTTTCCCAAGTTTCTGCCAAGAGGTTCGCGGCGCGCACAAGGGGTCGCGACGCGAACTGGCGATTTCAGAAAACCCCAAACTCAGAAAACAGCATACGAAACCCATCCAAAAACCCCCAAACTTAACCCAATCAAGTTGGAAAACACCAAGCATCACGAATATCAATAGAATACATGTTATAAACACAAATACAACACATATTATGGATCTTCTAACATCATAACATCATCAAACATCAATTAAAACACAGTCCAAATCATCAATTCATGCATTTGTTCATAAACCCTAACTTTTCTATGTTTCCATGAAATTGCAAAGATGAAGAGATAATCACAACAAAACACATTACCCAATCATATAGTCTATAAGAACTTGTATTCAAACCCTTACCTCTTGAATTTCTCCTTCTAACTTCAAGAATCTACAATCCTCTTCTCTTCTCTCTTCTACTCTTTTGCCTTTTTTCTCTCCTCTACTTTTCTTTCTATCTTTCTATCTAATTTAGGTTAACCCATAAAATTCTCTTCTAACTCTCATTAGCTCATTGGGCTTAACCCATCCATTATCCTCATTTCTAATTCCCATTAAGCCCAATAGCTAATTCTAATAAAATTCTACCATTATTAATTAGGTAAATAACATATTACCACAAAATCAAATAATTATTACTCAAACAATAATTAAATAAACACACAAACAATACCAATTATCAAATAATCCTAATTAATTAAATCTAATAAAAATAGGATGTTACACGAATTCCAGGTTCAAAATTTTGAATCGTTTGATTTTTTTATATTAATTAATAGTTATGTAATTGACAGCAAGAAAGAGACAGCCCAGTGGTAGCGCGCGCGTTTGGCCCTTTGTCCTCCAAGACACCAGTTCGATCCCTGGTGCGGGGTTTGTTTTTTGGTTTAATTCGCATGCTATGTGATGTCTTCCGATCCAGTGCTACATGTCCACGCCTGTGCACGTTGTGCCTCCGTTCATCCACCGTTGGATCTTCCATGAGGCTAATCCAAGGATTCATATGACGCTGGTCTATGGAGCACCAACAAGAGCCTTGCCACACTGGATTATACGCTAAGTTTTTTTCAATTTTTTTTCTTTTTAATTACATAATCTTTATGTTATTTATCTTATTTATTTCTAATATATATTACATAAAAATTTCTTTTTACAAAACCATAAAAACCTTTTTTTATCTTAACATTTTTCTTTTTATATTTTTTATCATCGATTTCTCGATTTTATTTTATATGTTTAAAATACTCTAAAATGTATTTAAATTGTTTTAATTCATAAATTAATTGTGATTAATCAATTAAAATATATTTTGACCTTTTAAAGATCCATATTTTATTTTTAATCGATTTAATTAATTAGGTCGAAGACCAATAATTAATTAAATCCAATTGTTATTCAATTCGATTTTCACTCGATTTAATATTTGCAAGGATTTGCCATACACTAAAGAAATATTTTTTGTGCATTCCTTTTTCAGGATAGTTATCAGATGACTTCCGATTACGCGCCACACCTTTGACGAAGCTAAGTTCTGATTTTGTTTTCTTTTAAATTTCTTATTCGCCTTATAAAATTATTATTAGGGTTAAACCCTCGAAAGTCAATGGACTATTTTACACTCACGCTATTTACCTCTTTTGTCATTTTTCAGGGTTAACCTCAAGGCTGCTCCCGACTACAAACCATATCAGATCAAATCAAAAGCTAAGTTCTATTTTATGTTTATTTTATTTTATTGTGCTTTCTTTATCAAATTAGGGTTAACCCTAATTGTCGTTTGAATTGATAATACACTCACCCCGACGTGTTTATTTTTCCTTTTGCCAATTTTTCATGGTTTGCCAACTGTAAAAGCTCAATAGTCAGTAACCCTAAAACCATGATTTACTTTTTTTATAATTATTACTTGTTTAGATCTATTACATCATTGATCCGCTGGTTTCTTTCTCCCTTTCCCCCACTGGTTTCTTTTTCCCTTTCCCCATATTAATTGACGTGGTTAGTAATCTTAGGGAGTGCAAACCTGTTAATCAAATTAGAATCACCTAATTATAAGATAAAATTTCTGAATTAATCACGTGATTGTTGCACCCACGCACACTTTTTTGGTAACCTCTCTTGTTGCCTGTTGCCTGTTGCCTTGTGTTTTTTGCAGAATAGCCATGTCCCTCGAATACGAGGATACCTCAGCCATGTTGCCTCGACTAATGCAAAGATCATAAGTCCCTAATGATGCTGCCTTCGATACACTAAATATGATCTCGTCCCTCAGAAGTTGCCTACGAAGGGCTGAGGTATCCTCTGGTTGCCTAACGAAGAAGGCTATTCTGATCTTTCCCTTAGACTACCTTCCTCCTCTATGGCCAGGGACAGTCTTTGGCGAACGATAACTCGATGACCCGTTAACATCCAAACGAAAGGCTTCCTGCCCTCCTATGGCACGGATAGACCCTTTCACCCTGAAAGGCTAAAGAACATTTTTCATCTAACCAGGTAATTGCTCCTAATTGCCTTGCTCTGGCTAAAATCTTTTTCTACATTTTTTTCATAAACCTTCAATATGTCTACGCTCATTTACGAGCTAAAGTCTGTATTCTCTTCTTTTACATTTCTTTCAAACGAGCAAAGCAATTAAAAGCCCATGGATAACCATGGATGCAAAGGGTGCCTTACACCTTCCCTTTGCATAATTACCCCCCGAACTCAGTTTTTTATTTAAAAGGTTTTTCCTGTTCTTTTAGCCTTTCTGAATATTTGGATAAAATAAAAGTCGGTGGCGACTCTTGCTTAACCGCGACATTTCGATAAAAAAAGTCAGTTCACCGTATTACAGAACTGGCGACTCTGTTGGGGAGAATTTTCTTATAAAAGAGGGGTTACCTTAAAAGTTTAGGATTCACTTTAAAAATGTTTTCTATTGTTTGCTTTGCTTGTTTTATTTTTCCGGGCTGTTTTGGGAATTAAAGTACACCTAAGATAGGAAGTGGCATAGTCATGGCGACCTCCTTCATGTATGTGGAGGATTGGTCAATATTAGACTTCACGCTTAAGTTAGGCCTCTATGGGTGTTTACATGCTTCTCTTGTATGAGGGAGGTTCGTGTGGATATCTGTGGGTGAGTCGGAGCTTAAGGACCTTTAGTTACTTTTAACCCATCTTGACTTTTAGGAACATAGTGGGGGTGTTACGACTGACTTTAAAATTTTAAGTTTTTTAACCTAAAATAACAGAGTCGCCACCTATATTTTATTATATCTAAAGATAAGGAAAAATATGGGATAAAAACCTAATTAAAGAGTTTCTAGGTAAGTTGAGAAATTAGGGTCGAGGGAAGGTGTTAGGCACCCTTGACCCTTCCTTAAGGTTTATAGTGTCTCTAAGATTTGTAAGAGTATTATGATAAGGTTTATTAAAAGTTATAGTTAAAGGTACACAATAGGGTAGAGAATAAAATCTCAAACCTACTTAATTTTAGGGAAATGGGACTCGTTTCGGTTGCCCGAATGCCTACGTACCTCCTTAATGGAGGATCAGAGTCAACATAGTTCGTAATTATTTGTTGGTGTTTTTTATGGGATTGTACGTTATTTTGTATGTTGAGTGTGTTTTACGTAGTTCGCAGTTTTTTCGTAGTTCGTAGTTAAGAGAAAAAAAAAGTATTTTTAGTGTACAATCCCTTTTATGTATTTTTTTTTTTGTTTTTAATAATTAATTAATGTGTTAAATTTTAAATTAGATAGTTCAAATGTTTTTTCAATAAACAAAAATTTTGAATTATGAATATAAGTAATCTTGTAAAAACTTAGGTTATAAATAATTATATCTTTAAACGTTTTAAATTGATTTACGCATTCTTAGCGACATACATTCAGTTATCACTTAAAGACACTAACCGATTGCGCATGATTTTTACGGGACTTCGAATATTTGACTGATGCAACATAGAGAGTCGATCGATTCGAAGACAGGATGAAATAGATATTCACCCGTCATTTATCCGTTAAAAGAGAATTAGAATGAATATGAACAAAACAATTGATTTAATTAATCTAAGAATAACTAACCTAATAAAATGTTTTTTATGTATAGATTTTTTGTATATCTGAATGTCTTAAACACTATTTCGAAATCTTTTTTATATATAGTTTTAAATTAATTAACTTAATAAACTTAATTCAAAGACCATGTGTGTTTTTTATATTTATCGCACAAAACATATTTATGAAAATTAATTAGCTTTATATATCTCCTGTAATTTAGTTTTTTATTATTTTAAAGATGAACAACCAAGTAGCAGCACGTGTGGGAGATCTCTCATTAATTAATCATGCCTTTGCTAAAAACAATATTAAACTAATAATATAAGTTAAATGGAACAAATTCCTCATTCTTTCTATCTTTTTATTCTTAAATCATATCAAACAAAAAAACAATCAAGTATTACAAAACCATAAATCTAACCGCACAAAGAGTTAGAAAGAGAAAGCTACCAAATTGGAGATCTTGCGGTGACCAGTCATCTCCTAATATCGCAAACTAAATTTTCTAACGATCCTTGAAAACATTGCATCTACATCCATAAACATTGCATAACAAGTTTCCGCAACAGGCTTCCCATTCTCCCTCGCTGTTTATTTCATCACAAATGGATCTCGAGCAATCAGTCAAAAATCTTCAGGCTCAGAATAGTCGGTTCCAAGTCTTGATTCTGAACTTAGCCAAGGGGCAAGACGAGTTGAAAAACCTTGTTAACCTAGAAGAAAAAGGATCATCATACGCAACAAAGTTTATTCCATGGCACATGCCGCTGTCTCAAGTTCTACAACAATTAACTCTATTGCCTCCGTATTCAGTTTCTGCCAATTCTGCTCCTAGGTACAAATACAATGCAAGACGTGCTTATCATTCGAACATTACTAGCCATGATACCGAAGATTGTGGACCATTGGAGCATGGGATTCAAGACTTAATTGACGACAAGATCATTGACTTCAACTCACCTGAGAAGCCTCATATGGCTAATGCTATGTACAACCAGAAAGGTCATAATGAACGCAACCTATCTGTTGAAGCAGTTCTACAACAATGAAGAAAGCCAGGTGTACCTAAGAGTCAATTCACCAAGATCTCGGCTCAAACGTTACAACATCTGTTGAAGATCAGATTGATTACTCTGAGGGACGCTCCTAAGAACTCTAACACCTCCACTCCTGGCTATCAACCCAATGCGAGATGCGCATACCATTTCAACAGTCCTGGACATGACACTAACAATTGCTGAACATTGACGAATAAGAATCGAGATCTGATCGATGACGGGGAAATCAAATTCAACCCTCCTGAAAACTCCTGGGATAATCACTGCTCCTATGCCTAGTCATGACAAGACTGACTGACGTCTAGACGAACGAACTTTTGGATCATTAGATCTACTTTCATTGGCAAGTTTCTTTTCTGTTTGTTTAAACATTTGACTCATGATAGACATTATATGTTTTAATAATCATCATCAGTGCATTGCATATGTTTGTCGTGAATAAATTATTTCGTTATCACTCATTTTAAACTGCATCTTTACTTTGCATATGTTTTGTGATATTCAACTTCTGCTAAGTTGTATGCCTTTTGAGGGAGGATGACGAAGACGATGCCGCAAACTCATACAGTGATGCTTTCGAACAGACTATGCTGACGATGTACAGGCATTGTTTCAATTCCTAAACAGTGGAGATATAAGGATGTTAATCCCTCGTAAACCCTTTTGAGCCTAAGGAGTAGAAGTTTTCTTTCATATGCAATTTAAAACCCTTAATCGTAACCTGGGGCAGGGTAGTTACTCAGTTAACTCAATTGTACTAGCTGTTGTTTATACAAATAATGATGGGTTCCTGCAACCAGTAAGTCATACAGTCAATATCCACCAAAAAGAAAAAAGAATTGTTAAGTCAAAACCTATGAAGGAGACTTATCAAAAATCGAAAACATCCTGCTGACTGTAATCTCAAAATGAACAGTTCAGGCAAAAGTTAGGGACAATAAAGTCAAAAAGAGGTCATTACAAATCCTCGATAAAGCAGAAAGAATTACAAAGAAAGATGACTGACTGTCCAAATAAACTTCTGGTGCTTCAACCATCATCAAATGTCAATATTATGACTTCGAGCTACGCTAGGAAACGAAAAGTTAACTGAGCATAGGATCGGAGAACATCACGAAGAATGGGATGGGTATGAATAAATTTTTGTGCCATTATCCTTTGTTTCTTAAACCGTGAACCAAGCCACGTTACAACCCTTGAAAGTCCTAACTGAAGCATGGTTAGTTCGAAAGCATATTGTCACCAAAAAGGTATCCTAACTCCTTAAGGTTTGCCATAAATGCTAAGTTGATATCTTGTGTTTACAAAAATCATGTTTTTATAAACATCACGCTTTTACATCTCCTATTTTAATGTTTTTCAAAAAAACTCAAGACAAACGTATGCATTGGATCTCAGGAATTCATTATTAAACATATTCTGCTACATAATTTCAAATGTTAGCAACAGGAAGAACCTGCACAGGGTACAACTAATGACTAACAGTTATCCCGACAGACAGGATCATTCCAGAAGCAATATCTTCTACGTATACAAGGGGCACGGCGTGTTTTGTCCAATCAATCTGGGGCAATCAGGTCAAGATTCCAAGAATCTCTCAAAATCCGAATAATCAAAGGCATACATCCCAAGTGGGTTTCAAACTATTTCCCAATCAATCTGGGGAAATCAAGTCAAGATTCCGAGAATCTCTCAAGGATGCCAAAACAATCAGGGGCATGCATCCAAGTAGATCTTAAGCTACTTCCCAATCAACATGGGACATTGTCCTGGGTCTATAATTACTAGGGGCATGTCGCCCATGGTGCACATATCATCAAATCCTCGCGAGGCGAATCTTTCCAAAGTCCCTACTAGCAGGGGCAAATCTATGCATGCCCAGTTTGACATCTTGATCAATATTCAGTGGTGTGTCCTAATCACTATAAGTCTAGGAATGGCAAGAGTTATAAATCACTGGGGGCAATATTAAAGCATTCATGCCTTCCCACAAAGCCGGTTACACAGGGTCATATCCCCACAGAGTAATCCAAATACTCCCAGCAAAAGACATAGTTCCCCAACATAATTTACATCTTCAACACGGTCAGTTCTCCGACACTTTGCTCTCCTCCAATATGGTTTGTTAATATCTCTTATCCCCGGCCAGGATACATCAAGCCACTGCTCATCCCCAAGCAGAAATCATAAATCCCCAGCTGAATATCTTTCAGACAAGATAAAGACATCAGGGTCCCGATCAAAATACTTCATATGAAATGAATCAGGATCATACATCTCATACATATCCATACATTTGCACATAGAATCTCATGATAAACTCATACATAACATACAACGTTTCTCATTTATTTGGAGGGGCTCATTACATAACACATGCATCATGACATTGCATAAAAAAAATTTATACCTATTGCAGAATACAGGTACAGACAAATGAACGAAATCTCCAAATTTCTGAGATCTAATTCAGCTACTACGAACGGTACTGACACGGTCAACACTCAAAGAACTAATTCATTTACTACGAACGGTGATGACACGATCATTCTCAAAGATCTAATTCAGGTATTACGAACGGTACTGACACGATCAACTCTCACAGATATAATTCCATCATCACGAACGGTGTGGACACGATCAACTGTTTCCAAAGTCTAATTTAGTTACTACGAATGGTGCTGACACGACAAAAGGATCTAATTCCATCATCACGAACGGTGTGGACACGATCAACTACCCCCTAAGGTCTAATTCAGTTACTACGAACGGTACTGACACGACAAGAGATCTGATTCTATCATCACGAACAGTGTAGACACAATCGTCTTTCCAAGATCTAATTCAGTTGCTACGAACGGTACTGACACGATCAACCTTTAGAGATCTAATTCTATCATCACGAACGGTGTAGACACGATCGTCTTTCCAAGATCTAATTCAGTTTCTACGAACGGTACTGACACGATCAACATTTAGAGATCTAATTCTATCATCATGAACGGTGTAGACACGATCGTCTTTCCAAGATCTAATTCAGTTGCTACGAACGGTACTGACACGGTCAACTCTCAAAGATCTAATTCTATCATCACGAACGATGTAGACACGATCATCCTTCCAAGGTCTAATTTAGTTACTACGAACGGTACTGACACGATCAATATTCCAAGATCTAATTCTATTATCACGAACGGTGTAGACACGATCATCATGCCAAGATCTAATTCAGTTACTACGAACGGTGCTGACACGATCAATCTCCAACTAACACTTCTTAACATACTAAGCTCAGATGCAGCCTAACGTATGGCTCATTCTGATACTTCTCAAAAACATGGGATCTGGTCTAACGCACGACTCATCCTTCAACCTAGCGCACGGTTTTCCAGACATCTACGGATGCAAATTGGATTTAGTCTAACGCACGACTCATCCTTCAACCTAGCGCAAGGTTTTCCAGACATCTACGGATGCAAATTGGATTTAGTCTAACGCACGACTCATCCTTCAACCTAGCGCACGGTTTTCCAGACATCTACGGATGCAAATTGGATTTAGTCTAACACACGACTCATCCTTCAACCTAACGCACGATTTTCCAGACAGCTGCGGATGCAAATTGGATTTAGTCTAACACACGACTCATCCTTCAACCTAACGCACGATTTTCCAGACATCTGCTGATGCAAACTAGACCCAGTCTAACGTACGACTCATCCTAAGATACGGTCTAACGTACGACGTATTCTAATTCTCAATTCTATTAAGCTGGATGGCATCTTTAAGCCCATCTCAATCAAGTCTCTCAACATCCGGATGGCATCTCTAAGCCCATCCCCCAATAAAAGTCTCTGCATCATCAAGGGCAAATTTCTTGGTATTCTAGTGTTCAATCTTCTACCTTCAAATTCCGACAGGCACACACGCCAATCTACATCCTCAGGTATAAGAAGATTAAACAGGGGCAACTGTCATACCCCAAAATTTGCCCATACTATTTCTCTTGTTCAAATTCAAATCAAGAAGACACCCTCCCCTAAATAAAGTCCAAAGAATTAGGGTTTTTGTTGTTCTGAGGAAAAATCAATGGATCAAAAGACTCCAAGGCATCTCATACGGTCAATGATATTCCAAACTATCTCCGTAACAAATTTCAGGTCTCAATTTAAAGAGTTGGTCACTCAGTTGCTCAGAAAGTCAACAGTCGACTAATTTGACCTAAAAGCCAACTGTAGTCAAAGTACAGTCAAAACTCCTGAGTTTTTGTCAACATCCTCATATTGAAGTATCATTTACCATTTGATCAAGAATTGATCATGGTTCATCAAGGAAAGATCAGAAATCAACAATTCCAAAAGTTTCTAAATTAGGGTTTTCATATTAGAAAGTCAACTGAACTTTGACCAACCATAACTCCTACATGGAACATCATAAATTTTCCATCCAAAGCTTACTTTGAAGGAAATTGAATTCTCTACAAATTTGTCTCTCACATGCCAAGTCTAAAAATGCTTCATTTGAGAGATATGGACCAAGACATTATAGGTCCTCTTCAAAAGTCAACTAGAAGTCATTTTTTTCAAAAGAACACACAAGGAGCATGGAAAATAATTTTGACATGAGACCAAAAACACTGGTTAGAGGTCTCTTCAAGTTTTCTAAAAAGTCCTAGAACTCCTCCATACCTCAAAAATTGAGAGAGACATGCCTTGTTAAAGTTGGACAAATTTGAGAAGGAAAATGTGAAACAAAAGGCTCCAAAATGATTTTTCTTGCAAAGGGGCCCAATCTATTTTGATTCAATCTTGATCCTCAAGTCATCAAAAAGATCTAATCCAAAAGCCACGAGTTTTTTGATATTTATTTGATTTTATATTGAATTTTATTCATTTAAAATATAACTTGAATCAAATAAATGGAAAAAATATGAAAGAATTTGTTTTGGATCTATTTTCCACTTAATTTCAATCACCCAATATACCTAAATATTATTCAATTTCGTGCAAGAAGATTGGGTAAAAGGAAGATTGAGATTGGACTTGATTTAGAAAGATTGGAAATCATAATTTCAATCAATTTCTTCAAATGGACAATCAAAGATTTCAAGGGGATTTGTTCAAATTCTGTTAACCTAAATACTCCTACTATATAAGCAACACAACTGCAGACCAAAAGGGAGTTTTTTGGACAGGGATTGCAGCCCTGTAGAACACGTGAAAAACTCACAAAATATCAAGGAAAAGTCAACTTCGTTTTTTGGGTTTGGGACCGATTCAAAGGCTCTTGAAGGATCAAAGGCATTGCTGGAACATTGTTGATTGTATCCCAATCAGAATCAAGGCCTGCCGCACCTGGAACCTCCCCCTATCCGTTCACGGTTTGCTTCCCTTAATTCGAGTTCGTTTCATTGATTCGGACATAATTGATATAATTTGAGTGTGTACTTGTATTCTTTATGAGTTTTCTGTGCTCTCTGGATAATTTGATTAGAGTTTAAGTGCAGGATGAAGCTTCCACCATTGTTAGGGTTTTAGAACCTTCAATTGGGATCTCTTGGTCTAGGGAAAATTGGCCAAAATCACGGGCATTGTTGAATTCAAAAGACAATCTCCAATCGATCCATGCTTCTTAATTGAATTTATATTATGTTTCCATGATTTTCTAATTTTGCAGAGATAACTTCCAAAAAATTCGTAGCTAAATGGAGGCGAAATCGTGGCTAAAAGTTCAGTCCCTGCGAGGAAGATGACAAAGCTTGGGCGCGAATTCCAGGTTCAAAATTTTGAATCGTTTGATTTTTTATATTAATTAATAGTTATGTAATTGACAGCAAGAAAGAGGCAGCCCAGTGGTAGCGCGCGCGTTTGGCCCTTTGTCCTCCATGACACCAATTCGATCCCTGGTGGGGGGTTTGTTTTTTGGTTTAATTCGCATGCTATGTGATGCCTTCCGATCCAGTGCTACATGTCCACGCCTGTGCACGATGTGCCTTCGTTCATCCACCGTTGGATCTTCCATGAGGCTAATCCAAGGGCTGAGGTATCCTCTGGTTGCCTAACGAAGAAGGCTATTCTGATCTTTCCCTTAGACTACCTGCCTCCTCTATGGCCAGGGACAGTCTTTGGCGAACAATAACTCGATGACCTGTTAACATCCAAACGAAAGGCTTCCTGCCCGCCTATGGCACGGATAGACCCTTTCACCCTGAAAGGCTAAAGAACATTTTTCATCTAACCAGGTAATTGCTCCTAATTGCCTTGCTCTGGCTAAAATCTTTTTCTACATTTTTTTTCATAAACCTTCAATATGGCTACGATCATTTACGAGCTAAAGTTCGTATTCTCTTCTTCTACATTTCTTTCAAACAAGCAAAGCAATTAAGAGCCCATGGATAACCATGGATGCAAAGGGTGCCTTACACCTTCGCTTTGCATAATTACCCCCCCCCCCCCCCCCCCGAACTCATTTTTTATTTAAAAGGTTTTTCCTGTTGTTTTAGCCTTTCTGAATATTTGGATAAAATAAAAGTCGGTGGCGACTCTTGCTTAACCGCGACATTTCGATAAAAAAGTCAGTTCACCGTATTACAGCATGTTATGAATCAAGAAGAAATTCAAAGCTCTGAAGCTGTCCTATGGAAGCAAGAAGCAGAAGCTCTGAATGTTCTGAAGTTCTAGGCAAAGTGAACGTCTCTACCGAAATGGAAAATACTCAGGGAAGTCTTTTATGCATAAATTCTTCTAGTATTTATTTCAGGGGGAGATTGTTAATCTCAGGGGGAGACATATTCACACATGTTGATTATATGCTTATTCTATAACTGTGAAATTGTCTTTGGTCATCTGATATTCTGATTGCAAATTCATATAAATTATATATGTTTTTGTCATCATCAATTCAGCGCCAGAAGCACTGACTCAGAAGGTTCAAGATTGCAACATCAGAACATGCTCTCGCAAGACATCAGAAGATTGTCAAGCAGAATCAGAACATGGTCTATGAAGCATCAGAAGAACATGAGATCAGAAGCAGAAGCACTGAAGTTCTTATGGTATCACGCTAAAGCACTTCAAGGTCAGAAGACAAGAAGATGCTCTGCACCAAGCTGTTTGACTCTGATTATTCAAACGTTGTATCTACAAACATCAGATCATAAGCAAGTACAAGATGGCAGGCTACGCTGACTGACAAAAAAAACGTTAGAAGCTACAAAAGGCAAAGTCAGTAGAAGCAGTAAAAGCAAGGCTCGAGGTAGTTGACAAAAGAGTGAAACATTAAATGCAGAGCTGTACGGAACACGCAACGCATTAAATGCTCCCAACGGTTATCTTCTCAAAACGCCTATAAATAGAAGTTCTGATGAGAAGCTGAATACACAACTCTTGCGCAAAAATACAGAAACGCTGTCAAATTCAAAAGCTCTCAAACTTCATATTCAACCTCACTTAACTTGTAATATCTTAGTGAGATTTAAGCTTATAACTTAAGAGAAATATCACAGTTGTGATTATAGCTTTCTAAGAAGCATTTGAATACTCTTGTAAACATTTATTTTACATTGATTTGTAAAAGGTTCCTAGAGTGATCAGTGAGATCAGTAGACTCTAGAAGACTTAGAAGTTTCTAAGTGTTGATTTCCTAGAGTGATCAAGGTGTGATCAGTATACTCTAGAAGACTTAGAGTGTTTCTAAGTGGACAACCATTGTAATCAAGATTGATTAGTAGATTAAATCCTCAGTTGGGGTAAATCACTCTAAGGGGGTGGACTGGAGTAGTTTCGTTAACAACGAACCAGGATAAAAATAACTGTGTTATTTGTTTTTATCTTAAGAGTTTTTAAAGTCACACTTATTCAAACCCTCCCTTTCTAAGTGTTTTTCTATCCTTCATATTCGTTATTCTGGAAAGGGTGGAATTAAATTCATACAGGAAATTTTGTGTATACACCGTGATTGAATACTATCTATTTAGGGATTTATTTGGTTTAGAAGTTAAACCCGTTAAAAGTTTTGGTTTGTGATTGTGTGGTTCAGTTCTAGTTTAGGTTGGAGATCATCCCATGATAAAATCTCCTAGGTTCTTGGTCTGTCTGGTATTAAGACCAAGATAGTTTGAAGTTCAACCCGATATTAAAAGCTTCACACTTTCGAGATCTTCCTAGTGTTAAAATATCACAAGTTATTGATTATCTTGTGTAAAACCAAAGATTTGAGCTCAAGGTTTAAGAAACTTGAAGACTGACATCTCCAAGGTTCTTGTTTGTGGAAATAAGACTAACTGCTTTAATACACCATTGGAAAGGAAGATTGTCCACTTCACTCCTAATTTATTGTGAAGAAAAGACACAAACGCCCATATCTATGTTCTTGTATTATTTGGTTGAAGAGCAACCATCATATCCTTGTATAAGAGGGTTCGGGAGTCTTTCCTACTAAAATTTCTCAACGTTTATTGGAAACTCACAATATCAATTCTTAGGGATAGAGCTAAGTCATTTTTTACTAAACCTGTATAAATTTTGGTGTTCTTCTTCTTCCTTTAACTCTTTTCAATTTCTGCAATTTATTTTTTTCCTTTTATTTTTCCCCTCTAAGTTTTTCAAAAATATTGTTAAACTCTGATTTTATTTCACAAAATTTTTCAAAACTACATTTTTCTTAACCATATAATTTACCCTTCTTGTGTGTGAAGTCTTAAGTCCAACAAGTGGCATCAGAGACTACCTTTTGTTTAAGGACTAACCGTCTCAGGAGGAAGATGACTTTTGACACAAGATCTTTTTTAAATACACCATCACTTTTAAAAAATAGTAGTTTTAATATTTGGCAAGCGAGATTTCAAATATTTCTTCAAAGTTTAAATCGTGAATTGTTGGAAACAATTGCCACTGGTCAGTTTATCCCTACTCATCAAGTAAATGACTAAGTAGTAGATAAACCTGATTTCCTTTGGACCAATGAGGAAAAAATAAAATTTTAAATAAATTTCAAAACCAAAAGATTTATAACAATGTCTTTGGAAGATACAAAATTTTACTATATTCATCACTGCAATACTGCCAAGGAAATGTGGGATACTCTTAAAATGATATACGGAGTTTTTCTAACTATCAAACAAGATAAGATGAACACACGAGGCGAAAAAGATGTAGATATCCATCACGAATGTTTTTCTTGATTTAGAAATATCAAAACTTTTGTTGGAAACTCTATTACTAACAAATATCTAAGAATTAAGAATTGGAAATTTAATTCAACTCTTAAATCAATATATGGGAGTCTATATAAATTTCATGAAAATCAAGAAGGAAGAAAATTATAGAAAAGATGAACAAACTAGTTTAACTACTCAATATCAAAGATGAAGGAATCCAAACTAAAGAATCACCATCCTCATCTTACTCCTATTATACAAATTTTGTACAATCCTTCGAAAGAACATACTCAGTAGTTGAACGATCTTCGAAAGATTCAATATCAAATTAAGGATCCTCTTGTTGAAGAAATGACAAAGAAGATAAAGAAGTTTCTTTAATAGTCGAACGAAGAAGAGGAGGGTAAACATCAACCTCGGCGAGAAATATTAAAGAATCTTCTTCCAACAAGGAAGATAAAATTTGCTTAAAGACATCATACGAGGATAATACTACTCCAAGTACCAAACTATCTTACGCTCAACTTTATAGATTCAACAATCAATTAGAGAAAAAGAATGTCGGACTAAGAGAGCGTACTCCAAATCTTAAGGAATCTCTAACATACCTTAAGAAATAAAAAAAAAATAGAAATAACTAAACTTAGAAATATGAAAGAGGAAGGTAAGCAGTGTGACTCATTTATAAGAGAAATATTTTATATTTCCTTTATAAATCAAATATAAATATTTTATATTTCCCTTTCTCACAGATCAATTATTTCTCATTATAAGAGAAAGAGAAAGAATTTTTTTAAATAAGAGAAAAGTTAATAAATTCTTATTTCCCTTTCATTTATATTTGTATAAAATATTCAAATAGATTGATTATTGTGATACTGCTGGAGTACAACTTTCTTTCATAAAAGACATTTAAATTATGCTTCTCTTTATTTTCTTTTATTAAAATCAGTGTTTATCTTCCTTAAAAGAGTATCACTTTAAAAAATAAAATATTTTTGGTAAACTACTCAAGAAAATAAAAAACAAATAAAAAAAATCATCTAAAGCTGAATTACATGTTCACAAAAAAATTATAATAAAATATTCAAAATTAATTGTCATGTTTAAAAAAAAAAAAATCTGAAAATGATGTTCAAATTCGTTTTGCATGCGTTTCTATTAAAATATACTATTAGTGTAAGTTTTGCATGCGTTTCTATTAAAATATACTATTAATGTAAGTTTTAACATAAAAAGATGAAAGTGCAATTCTAGCACATTACCCTTTTCATTTCCCATAATACGAATAAAACATGCGTAAAAACTCATGTACAACATTTTGTGCAAAAGATTACCATCCAACTAGTTAGGCTTTACAGAAACATATTCAAGTTACTTCTCTTCGGGCAGGTTCTGAGTCGAAACTTCCGGAACACTGCTAGTAGTAATGACGCTGGGGTTGAATGTGGCGGTGCCTAGAGTGATAGGATTTCCAGCTTGAATATCAGGTTTTGTTTCAATTTTCACTGGATCCACATTCATACTTTGTGGTGGAATGGAAACGTTTGTTTGCAAAACTGGTGTTACTATATGAATATTTGCAATCTGTTGCTGCTTTTGCACCATTTCAGAAGAATTAGTAACCCTCATGCTATGAACATTTGCTGGATGATCCAAGCTAATCTTCTGATGATCCACAGGTGGTGCATCATTCACGGCATGAAGTTGATGTAATCTGTAATCCGTTTCAGGCCTCCGACAAACCTTCCTAAGCGTCACGATTTCCTGGAAAAACCACATAATATGTGAATTAGTGAAACACTAGAAGTAGAGTTGATAAAATCTTGTAATGAATGAGATACTGCCTCTTTTGAATTGCATCATTATGAAGAAATAGACTAAACAAGCCCAGTCATAGATCATTTAGCTTACTGTTTTGCAGTCATCATTCTGCATTTCCTGCGTAAGGGATGATGATCATTTGTTTGAAAAATTCAATGGAAATTTGAAATCTAATATGGAATCATGATTTCCGAAAGAGAATCCAAATAGGAAATCCTTTATGAAAAGTAGGGATCAATGTCATGATAAGTAGAAACTAGGGACCAAAACTCAATGAATTAAAAATATAAGGACTGAAGCCTAAAATTAGGGAACAAAACCCATATGAGTGAAAAAATATAGGGACTGATATCAAAAAATTATAACTGCGGGGATCAAAACTGAAATGAATGGAAACTAGAGGGACTAAAATCTTATAATCAAACATAAAAGATATAAATCCCAGATGACAATTTTATTGAAATTTATACCTCAGACTGATCATGATCATAGCGAACCAAAAATCTACAACGACAACCTCTTACGTCGTGCCTCCGTCTTTGAGCATCAAGGACATGTGCATCAAAGTAAAGGGCTTGTTCTTTACCTTCCTTTAGTGTCAAAAATCAAAATTCAATAAATGGTAAGAAACAACAATTTTTGCTAAACACAAAATTTGTTAGATGAAAATTTCCATGACCAAATTAACTTATTATGACACATCCCAACCTGAAAACAAAGTATGAGATCTCCAGCGAGCACTGCGACACATTCTGAAGACTCACATGGCAGAGAGCGTGGCCTGACATTCTTTCGTACATTAATCCACTCATCTTCATCAGATCCAAAACCGGAAAAGCGCACTAGCACTTCCTGAAACATGGAGATATATATTACCATTTACATGGTCAACAAACCCATAAGCCTGGATAAAATAAGATTGGGCGCTGCACAACAGTCAACAAACTCTGTTTAGGTTTCCCATAAGAGTTGAAGGCAAAACATAAGACAACTACAACACCATGAATGAATGGTCAGAAACTGATAAGTGAGAACCAGATCTATTTGATTTATTTACAAGTACATTTGTCCATGACCATTCCATAATAATTCTTTTAAACAAATAAGGAAGCAAAACATCAACACAAACAGTACAATCATTTGATGGTACTGTAACAGAAAACAGTTCCATTAAACATTAAGAAAAAATTATGTCATTTATTTATGATCTTGGAACCCCTTCCCAATGTTAGATAGGATCTCAATTTTGACTGGCTTGATTGAAATAACAAGGAAATACTATCAAAAGAATAAAAACTGAACTATATAAAAAACCTCATTAATTCTATCTCGGAACTTAAGAATGGAGATAATCTCATGTCAAAATTACCGGATCACTGCTCTCCAAATGTCTGTATGATAGAAAGTTAGCCACATCATACCTAACAAAAAACAAGACCACAAGTCAATTACACTAATGAAAATTAATTAAGAAGTTGACAAATATACAAAAGAGTAACCTAAACATGATTAAAGAGGGAATATTGACCATGCTCCATCCCTTCCAGATTTAGCTTCAAATTCCATAACTGAATTTTCAGGAGCTAATTTTGCTGTTCCTTGAACTGAGTAGACAATAAAATGACAGCAATGTAGCAAGTGATTAAATGAAAAATTAGAGAATAAGAACATAAATACAGTATTAGTCTACAATGAAATGAGTGATGTTTTTTCTGATAATGATTTTTTTTCATCTACAGTTGAAAATATACAGCAGTACTGTACCAACCAACAAAATAAAGGATAAAGCCCAAAAGTGAGTCATTCAGGTTTTACTTCCTATATTAGAATTTTCATAAGAAATATCGTATCATGTACACTAAAAAATGACAGTAAAATACTGTGTTCACAAGTATGCAATTTGGGGGCGAGATCAGCCACAGCCTATGTTAGGATATTGGTTTGGGCCTTAGTCCAAACCAAATAAATAGGAGTTGGCTCAATTAGTTAGTTTTTATTCCCCAAATAATTAGGAGTAGCTCAGTTAGTTAGTTTTTATTCTCCAAATAAATAGGAATTGGCTTAGTTAGTATTCCCCATATAAATAGGAGTGTATGGGGCAGTAGCTAGTATCATTATTATTACTTTCTGTTTTCAGATTAGGGTTGGGCAGTGAGAGAATTCTTTCTCTGACTGAGGAGCAGTAGCTCTGGAAATTCATTCTGTTTTCACATTTATTTATAAAATAATTTTCTCTATCATATTCTATCTTACCTCTGTTCTATCAATTGGTCCGACCTACCGTTGTTGATGCCCAGAGCTCCTAAGATGGCTGACCGTGTTTCTGCAGTGGAAGGACGATTGGGGAGTGTTGAGGCTAGCATCGTTGCATTACGAGAGTCCATTGGTGTTGAGATTCAACGTGCAATGGCTAATCACGACGTTGCCTTACGAGAGTTCATTGGTGTTGAGATTCAACGTGCAGTGGCTAATCGCGATGTGTCGCAGCCAAACGGTGTGACAGTTACCTCACCGCTGGATGAGTTTCGTTTATCTGCGAAGAAGGTGGAGTTGCCGGCATTTACCGGTGAAGATCCGGTTGCATGGATCACTCGGGCAGAGACGTACTTTGAGGTACAACGAATTTCAGAGGATGTTCGTATTCAGTTGACGAAATTGAGCATGGAAGGCCCTACTATCCATTGGTTTAACCTATGGCATGATTCAACCGAGGAACTGTCATGGGAGAACCTCTGTGAGGCGCTGATGGCTCGATTTGGTGGTGGGCGTTTGGAGAATCCTTTTGAGGAGTTGAAGGAACTAAAACAATCAGGATCAGTAGAGGAATACATTGCTGAATTTGAATTGTATTCTTCACAGTGTGGTCGTTTGCCAGAGCAACAGTTTCTTGGTTATTTCATTGGTGGGTTGCGTCATGATATTCGCTCTCGGGTGCGTACCTTCAAGCCTCGTAACCGTTACTCAGCAATGCAATTGGCTCGTGATGTTGAAAGTGAATTTGCAGTGGCTTCTGGTCAAGGGTCTGGATCACGTTACAAACCGGGTCATGGCTCTTGGGCAAAATCTCAAAAACCTACTTGGACTTTTCGCGAAGGGGAAGGGAACGGATCTGCAATTCAAAACCAGACTAATAACTATTTGGGCCGAACGCCTACTGGTTCGGGATCTCAAGCTGGGTCAACACACCCTACCAATTCTACAGCATCTTCCCGCCCAAATTTAGGTGACGATTCGCGCCGTCACTCTCGTGGTGTTCGCCATTTACCAAGTGCAGAGTTTAACGAGCGTCGTGCGAAAGGACTCTGTTTTCGTTGCAACGAACGATGGGATCCTCTCCATCAATGTGCAACAAAACAGTTACGGTTGATTATCTTGGGGGATAATGAAATTGTCAACAATGAAGGAGAGATTGTGGTGTTGGAGGCTGAGTCGGAAGAAGAGCTCGCGCAAGAGGAATTAGAATGTAACACCATGGGACTGTTTGGTGTATCCACTAATCCAAACCAGGTCCGGACGATGAAGTTGGAGGGATGTTTACAAGGTGCATCTATTTTGGTTCTTATTGACAGTGGAGCCACACATAATTTCATATCCCCTAAGGTGGTTGAAGCCCTTGGATTGCCTATGGTGCCTTCTAATCCTTTGGGTGTTAAGTTAGGAGACGGTCATCGTGTCCTAACTAGGGGTAGATGCAATGGAATTCAGGTGAACGTGGGAGCGGTGCAAATTTGTTTTGATGCTTATGTGCTGGAGTTAGAAGGTGTGGACTTGATTTTGGGAGTTGTGTGGCTAGAAACTTTGGGGAAGGTGACCATGGATTGGAAAGAAATGTCTATGGCGTTCAACCATAAGGGCAGTATGGTGAAATTACTTGGTCAGGCTATAGATGATAAGATGGCTATTTTCCAAAGTATTATCACTCCTTCTCGAATGATAGCAGGCTGTGAATGGCCTACCTTGATGGAGGTGCTAAGGTCACAAGTGTCGTGTGTCTCTGATCAACAGACCGAGGAGTTGGAAGGATTGTTGGATCGTTTTGCTATTTTGTTTAAAGCAATTCAGGGGTTTTCTCCCTCGAGAAACACTAGTCATTCAATTGATCTTTTACAGGGCGCTGGTCCGGTAAGTGTGTGGCCTTACAGATATCCCCATTTACACAAGGATGAAATTGAAAAAGAAATTCAGAGCCTATTGCAGCAAGGGGTGGTTAGAATAGTTTTAATTGAAGATATAGTAAATAGCTTGGTCAAATTCCTTGGAATTGTAAAAGACACGACCCTTGATATATTGCATGCTTCTAAAGAGTTTTGTATTTTTCTTGCCGGAGTTACGATTGATTATGCCCAAGCTTCTAGGGGTTTTAAGGAGAAAAGCTGTAGGTTGTTATCTAGAGATAGTGAGAATAAAGATGTGCAGCAAGTTCGATTGTATGAAGTCACCTCATCAAGTTCTCAACAATGGGATCCGGAAGATACAAAAGCTACAGTCGTGCCGGTGTTGTGTTTCAAGAAAATGAACTCCAAGTACAGTTTGTGGTTTGCTGAACTGCAGAATTGGTCTTGTTTTAGACCCACCATTATCTTGCAAGGGAAGTGTTTGGCGTTATATGTTGAAGGACATTTTCTCATTTCAACCTTGAGGACAAGGTTGTATTTCGGGTTGCCGGTATTGTTAGGATATTGGTTTGGGCCTTAGTCCAAACCAAATAAATAGGAGTTGGCTCAATTAGTTAGTTTTTATTCCCCAAATAATTAGGAGTAGCTCAGTTAGTTAGTTTTTATTCTCCAAATAAATAGGAATTGGCTTAGTTAGTATTCCCCATATAAATAGGAGTGTATGGGGCAGTAGCTAGTATCATTATTATTACTTTCTGTTTTCAGATTAGGGTTGGGCAGTGAGAGAATTCTTTCTCTGACTGAGGAGCAGTAGCTCTGGAAATTCATTCTGTTTTCACATTTATTTATAAAATAATTTTCTCTATCATATTCTATCTTACCTCTGTTCTATCAGCCTATGAAATACTCTAGACAAGTAGCGACACACTTAGAATCTATATTCTGCTAACACACTAGCTTTAGTATGATGCAGTATCTGTAACCCCTTTTTCATTATTATTGTAATAAGCATAGAAGTTAATAATAATGGAAAACAAACGTAGAACATAGAGTTGTGGAGACAAATTTTGTTATGACAACAAAATTACTTTTGACCTTACTCATATTGCACCGCATGTCTAAACTATAAACAAAATTTAACTAAGCGCATATACACCTAGTCTAAACCTATAGGCTATGTATGTTAAGCTAAACAGATTGGCAAAACCAGTATAATAAACTCTATGTAATCCAAGAAGCAACACAGTGATATGGTATAAGAGCTGAGTAGAAAGCATGATTAAATTTTCAAAAGAAACTACCACACTAACAGATAAGTGTGAATATAAAACAAATTACTTTAAGCACCTAAAAGCAGCATTCTACCTGAAGCTGAAGGAGCGGGAATCGGAGAAGCTGTTGGTTGAGCCATAATCCTTCCTGGGGCCAAATCAACCCGAGGCATGGGTGTGATATTTAACTTTGCAGGAGTCTTACTAGTTTTAGCCCTTATCGCATATCGCTTATTTTGAAACCAATTCCATACCTATAATGAAATAGAAAACTAAGAATGGAGGGCAAAAGACTCTTCATCAGTAATAAAATATAGCAAACTTACCTGTTTATTCTGTACGGTAATTTTGCCTTTACGGTCGGGTGATTCGCTAAAACAGAAAACAGAAGCAAAGTTTAATTTCACTTTTCACGAGCATATTAAATTCTACATGTACTCTGTACTGTGACACACCTGAACTTGTCTGCAAGAGCCTGAAGAACATCTCGTGCTGGCATTGCATTGTTGTGTTCTGAAAGAATAGCTTCCATTTCTGTTACCTATACAGATAAAAAATAGTTTTTGGAAAAAGTCTGTCATTGGAATTGTTGAGATTATGTGATATTAGATAAAAAAGTGAAGACAAGTTAATAAATACTTGAATATGATAATGGTGGAATATAAGTGATAGTAACTTGATACAAAACACCAAGCACTAACCCCAACATATTATTAATAACAGTAACACTAATTGTCATTTTACAAGGGTCCAATGTGGGAGTTGAACCATATCCCTTAAGGTTACAAAGTCATGCTCTTACACACAAGACTTCTAATTCTAATGAAATTAGGAAACAAAGCATGATAATGATTAAGTAATATTAAACTAAACTTAAGAGATACTATAACAAAAGAAACTAAACTATAAGATAAATCAAGATATGCTAACTTAAGAGGTACTAAAATAGAGGAGCAAAACAACCCAAGGCCCAAAGCAACCCAAAAAGACACATTGAGGTGGTGAACGGAGGTAACAAAGGCTGGTATCACTTGTGGGCTTAGTTGATTAAAGATGATGAAGGTTTGACAGAGGAGACAGAGCAAGAAACGACCAGGAAAATCAAGACACCAAGCTACTAAAGTTTCAGATAAACTAAAAGTAGAGAGAGAAACTAAACGTGTAATGAATCTGAATATTATTCAATATGACCTATCTGAATACAAGAGAAGTATTTATAGAACCAAGCTACTAACTGAATCTACAACTGCCTAGCTACTTGAAAGCTTCCCAAACTTGCAGCTATCCTATACTCAACACTTGTACATTATCGCACACACTCTATCATTCCACTCTACAAAATCAGGTTCGTTTTAGCACCTGTAGTTTGTCTCTGACAGAACAGAGGCGTAATTGAGAATGTGGCTTTGTTAGAGTATCAGCAAGTTGGTCATATGAGTAACAACAAGGGTCTTTTTCATCACTTTTTCCCTGACAAAAGTAGAGACCAAGCTCCAAATGCTTTGTTCAAGAGTGAAACTGTACTATAAGAAATGTAATTCTTTCAACAGGGGTTATATTCATGAGTTCAACAGTAATTAAGGCTAGGCTACAGTACTCTACTTCAGCACTTCCATTTTTCAGATGAACCATATGGGTTTTCTTTTACACGGAAAAAAAAAAAAAAAAAACCATTTTCAGGCAATATATGTCTTATTCTCGTGTAAAGGAATCAAGGTTCAGGTTAGATTAGCAAATAGTGCTTCATTGTCATATTGCATAGCCTTTTTCCTGGTATGGTATAATAGGGTTTTCTCTGTTTAAGTTGGTTTTAAAGGAGTAAGGAGTAGAGGTGGGCTTAAAAGAAGATTGTAAGGCAGAAAAAGAGAAAAAGAACCTGAAATAAAAGCAAGGCAGTTGACGAAGAGATTAGGATGGAAACAAGGGAAATAGGAAGAACTTGGGGAAACCAGCAGTGCAGAAAAATTAGGAAATACTATTAGATGCTTAAGGTAGTGAAAACTGTTGGTACATCATTTTCAGTATCCAAATATTAAACAGATGAATTACAGAAGTTTGAAACAGATGTACACCTAGGTTGTAACTGGAAGCAGATAGCAGGTTTGAAAAACAGTACAGAGCATACTACAATGCGAAGCTTTTCCTCAAGTCCTTATTATTTCTCTTCTCCTATTATTTAAAACTCTATAACTTTAACACAACCCAATTGGATTTGGGGATAGGAAACTATTCTATAAAAAAATGAAAAAAAATGCAAAATCCCTTGAAACATAAGGCAACCACCAACCATTCCATTTCCATCTGTCTTTCTTGACTAAGTTAAGTATCTATCTACTATTGCATATTCAAGATTGGCGAAGTTTCCAGCATGCATAACTAAGGCTTCTCTTGTGTTTTCGAGAAAGAAAATAGAAAAGATATACAATAGCGGAAAGTTCACAAAATGATTCCCTGCAGTAAATATAACCACGCAGGTACATGAACTCAACCGTCCAAGCTAAAGACATATAATATCAATGGACAAAACAAGAATATACAATCAATGGAGATTATGAGAAAATGACACCACTTTCATAATACTCTATGAAGCACGGACATCACGAACACGACCCCGACATTGACACGGTGACATCGAAAATAATTTGAAAAAATGAATAAATTAAATGTAATTACAAGTGTCGGTGCAGGTGTCCGACACGGACATGGACACGCCTTTTTCAAATTTCAAAGGCTTTTTTTCAAAGGTGTAAGTGCTGATACTTGACCTCCACAGTATCAATCATTTTCCAAAACGTAAAGAAACACAAATCAGGTTCTACTTGACATAAAAAGAAGCTATAATTGATTTTATCAGATGATGAATTATATGTTAATCTTAAGTAAAGTGAGTCTTAATTTGGATCCTAAGAGGTGTAACTTGATGTATATATTTTCAGCATCAAGTAGCATTACAGAAAACATTGAGTATAGAAAAACGAAATGATAACGCAAGAAAGAAAGAAAGAGGAAAAGATGAATAGATGAATACCTCCGGCTGGGTGAAGCGGAAGGCGGGGCCTCCGTTACTGGGAGGGCGACCCATCGAGAAAAACCAGAGATGTGGTGGTTGTTGTTGGGATTGGAAGATAATAAAAGGGAAAGCTTATGCAAGAAATTGTTTGGATTGAAAGAGTGTTTTTTTCAAGTTGAAATCAATCAAACCCTGGGTGTGCTGTTGTCATGCTCGATATGTACCAACACAACACAGTAATTATAAATAAAAATTGAAAATTACTTTTCATATCTTAGATCAAATATTTTTATCCGTTAAATACTAAATTAAAAAAGAA
Source organism: Vicia villosa (assembly GCF_029867415.1). NCBI lineage: Eukaryota > Viridiplantae > Streptophyta > Magnoliopsida > Fabales > Fabaceae > Vicia > Vicia villosa. The sequence continues at coordinate 17,621,359 of NC_081186.1, read as the reverse complement.
TTGATGGAATGTAATTTTGTGTTTAGGGTTAATTAAAAAATTTGATGGAATTTAGCATAATTTCATCACACATATTTCATCTCATTCAATCACTTTATCATATTTTGTATCTTTCGATTTGGACACAATCACAAAATTGATTTATTTCATCATGAAATACTTAAATAATAGAGTAACATTTTTATTTTTATTTGCTTCGTTTGTTTTACCATATCTAAATATAGCCAAAAATTTCGGAGAGGATTTTAAATTTAGCATTCACATATATTGTTGTTCTATTGGATAACCGACTGCGAGATTTTCATTTAAGCAATACAATTTATTTTGCGTCGTTGTTTAGACATAAACAACTTACGCATCAATAGATGATAATATTAACTGTTGACTAGAATATGTACAACTGATCACGAGAATACATGAGAATAAGATAATAAACTCTCACCCCAACAATCTCATCTCGTTTCTTAACCTTATTTTGATTTATCGTCATTTTATTTTAGTTCTATAAATAAACAACTTTTCAACACGCTTCTCTTAAAATCATAAAGATTATTGAACAACTTTAAATACCGCTTCAATCATTGTGGATAAGATGACACAAAAATACTTACTTTCTTCTACCAACAAAAAGATGTCGTTGTCTAGGACTGATATTATAATCATATCAATGTTTTTTTTTATCATTTTAAACACTTTTGTAAAACTGTTCATGTTTGTGCATAAATGTAATCATCTAAACTAACAAAGTAACTCTCAAAGTTTCCAGAACAACTCAAAAAATTCAAGAGGTACCTAAACACAAGTAAGTTTTTTATTGTGAGCTTTGCACTGGAGACCATCTCACAGGTTATTGTCCTCCATCAAATGAAGAAGTGAATTTTTCGAGAAACCAACAAATACAATGGCAATATCAAAACAACAAGAACTCAAATTAAAATCAAAGACAGAGACAAGATGCAGGACCATCCAATTGACACCAGTTGTACCATAATTACAACCAGACTCCTCCTCGGCAAGACAAAATTTCAAAATTGGAAGATAATATAAATCAATTTATGCACTTTTCTATAGCAAACCTAAAGAACACTGATGCATGAATTAAAAATCTTGAAACCCAGGTTTGTTAGATAGTCAAGCAACTAGTTGATCAAAAGGTGGAGTATTCAATGTCAACATTCAAAATCAACTTGAATGAGCATTATAGATCCATTATAACTAGGAGCGACATAGTGAGTGGAAATGACAGTAATGAAGAAACAGAAAGAGTTGTTGAAGTCAAAAGAAAAACAAGAGGGAAAAGAAGAAGAAAGTGGGAAATAAGCATAAGAAAAAGAAAGAGTTTGAGAAGAAATAAGTGAAGATGCAAAAGCAAAAAAGTCAAAATGCAAGGGAAGATAAAAGTAATTAGAAGAATCCACCTGCTCAAAATCCTCATTATCCATGTGATTCAACCAGGAAAGATAAAAAAAACCAGTAAGCAAAGTTTTTAGATATTTTCAAAAGACAGCATATCAGCATATCATTCTATGAGGCCTTGAAGCAACTATCTACCTATGTCAAATTGATGAAATAGAATATGATGAAGAAAATAAGGTATACTTAGAATAAATTGTAACACAAACGTCGAGCTAATGACGTTAAACAAGTGTTTATTTTGAGGCAACCCAAATTTATAGCTTTAAACTTTATTTTATGTAAATTTTATTTACTTAGCTGAAACAAGTAAAAATAAGTTTTAGCAATTCTGAAGACATTTCATTAAGCGAGATCAGTTACGCGCTAAGTGAAAAGCTTTATAATAGTTCAAAATTTTAATTTAATTAGTTCACCCAATAAATTGTTAATACCGCTAAGCAAAATCTTCACAGGCTGCAAATGCAAATTAGTAATCCAACCTCTTAGACCCACATAGTGTCTACTCAGGCTGAATTTATTTTCCATATTGAGTGGCTTGAGAGCAAGCAAATATTTTTACAGAGGGGGTAAATGCGCCAAGAAGGAGAAAGTGAAAAAAATATATAATGGTTAAGGCTCACAAAAAATTTATGACATTTACTTTGGTATTTACTTTCCGTTATTTAATTGTTTTACATGAACATGTTCAAGTTCTAATGAATGCGTTATTTTCTGAATAATTTGAAATTTTGTGATGTTACTAAATTTTGTTTATGGAGTACAAGAGGAGTAAAACAAAAATAATATAACTCAATGGTTAAATAGTCAGGTGTGTAAGAATTTAGAAATCTAGGTTTATGACAAATCAGGACCAACTTCATGATGAAAGGTTATTTTTAAATGTTTCATTCAAAATTGATTTTTATGATTATCTAGAAATAATAATGTTAACATGAAACTATTGATTGCTTAAAGTTAGATTTTACTTGTTTTGTGAAAGCATGTTGATTAAAATCATAATCCTTACAAGACCTAGCTGGTGAATTGTATGCAACCTCTTGTTTTACAGATATATTAATAGTAAATATGCATATAACTCTATTGGTTTTACATAACTCTTGTTATTACTTGATATGTATGAAGTCATGGAAATGATTGAGTCAATATTTCTCTGTTAAGTAATAACTATTGATCAAATAAAGCCTACCTAATGAAAAAGTGATCCTTTGATAAACCTCTTTTTGAACCAAAAAGTTAAAAATTTTGTTTTAGAAATATTACTACCCTTGGCGATTAAAAAGAAAAACAATTATCATTCCTTTGTATTAAGGATATGAGAGCATTAATTTTAAAGATATCATAATATGCAAGTTGGAGAAATGATTATTTGAAAGAAAGAAAGTAAATATGTTGACATTGGTGATTGAAAGAAAAAAATTAATGTACTTTGACAAAGCGATGAAAAATCAAAAGAAAAAGAGAAAGAAAAAAAAACAAAATGTCAAAGATAATAAAGAAAAAATAAACCACCAAAAGAAGTTCTAAGTGGGAAAAAGAAAGAATTTTTGAAGCAATATGGATATAAATGAATTTATGATCCCTTATCTTAAAGGCACTTTTGAATTCAAAGAAAAACCAATATTTTTTGTAGCTCGACCCCGTTAGTGATCCATAGCCCATTTCATACTTTGTGATATTGATTAAATGAAATACAAAATCTATTTAATGTATGCATTGTAAGAAAATGAGAAAAACACAACCCAATTGAGTGGTTTTCGGCGAGATTATGATTCTGATGAAATTGGTTGTTAATATTGAAGGATAGAGAAACACTTAGAAAGGGGGGGTTGAATAAGTGTAACTTTAAAAACTCTTAAGATAAAAACAATGAGCACAATATTTTTATCCTGGTTCTTTGTTAACGAAACTACTCCAGTCCACCCCCTTAGAGTGATTTACCTCAACCGAGGATTTAATCCACTAATCAATCTTGATTACAATGGTTGTCCACTTAGAAACTCTCTAAGTCTTCTAGAGTATACTGATCACACCTTAATCACTCTAGGAAATCACCACTTAGAAACTTCTAAGTCTTCTAGAATCTACTGATCTCACTGATCACTCTAAGAACCTTTTACAAATCAATGTAAAATAAATGTTTACAAGAGTATGGATTTGCTTCTTAAAAAGCTATAATCACAACTGTGATATTTCTCTTAAGTTCTAAGCTTATCACTCACTAAATATTACAAAGTATGTGAGGTTGAAGATGAAGTTCGTAAGTATTTATTTCAGCAGCGTTTTGGTATTCTTGCAAGAGTTGTATATTGCTTCTGATCAGAACTTCACTATATATAGGCGTTTGAGAAGATGATCGTTGGAATGCATTTAATGCGTTGCGTGAATGGACAGCTTTGCATTTAATGTTTTCACTATTTTGTCAACTACCTCGAGCCATGTTTTTCTCTGCTTTTACTGACTTTGCCTTTTGTAGCTTATAACGTTCCTTTTGTTAGTCAGAGATTAGACTTCATAGTCTGTCATCTAGTACTAACTTATGATCTCAGATTTTATGAATACAACGTTTGAATAATCAGAATCAGAGTTACAGCTTGGTGCAGAGCATCTTCTTGTCTTCTGACTTTGAAGTGCTTTAGCGTGATACCATAAGAACTTCAGTGCTTCTGCATCTGATCTCAAGTTCTTCTGATGCTTCATATACCATGTTCTGATTCTGCTTGACCATCTTCTGATGTCTTGCGAGAGCGTGTTCTGATGTTGCAATCCTGAACCTTCTGAGTCAGTACTTCTTGGCGCTGAATTGTACATACTCCTTATATATTTCCTGAAATGAAAAATGCATAGGATTAGAGTACCACATTGTCTTATACAAAATTCATATACATTGTTATCATCAAAACAAGAATATTGATCAGAACAAATCTTGTTCTAACAATCTCCCCCTTTTTGATGATGTCAAAAACATATATAATTTATATGAATTTGCAATCAGAATATCAGATGACAAAAGATAATTACACAGATATAGCATATGCATATAATCAGAGTGTGTGAATATGTCTCCCCCTGAGATTAACAATCTCCCCCTGAAATAAATACTAAAAGAATTTATAAAAAAAAGACTTCCCTGAGTATTTTTCATTTCAGCAGAGACTTTCACTTCGCCTAGAACTTCAGAAAATTCAGAGCTTCTGCTTCTTGCTTCCATAAGACAGCTTCAGAGCTTTGAATTTCTTCTTAGTTGTCATAGCTTGCTTGATTGAATCAGAACATTCTTGAATGTATCAGAGCATCTTTACATCCTGAAATGTTTCAGAACATACTAGACAAAAATATCAGAACATGAATGTATCAGAGCATAACGTGAATGTGTCAGAGCATTCTTGATAACTATCATGTATCAGAGCATTCTTAATGAATAGCATTTATCAGAGCATATAAGATGAAGAAAATGTATCAGAGCGTAATCTCAACCGAGAACATCAGAGCATTCTACGAATGACTATCAGAACATTCTTCTTCTTGCTTCTGATCTGGAAGCTTCACAGCACTAAGCTTGCTTCAATTTTTCAAGAGCATGCTTCTTTATAGAATTGCCTTTCCTCATGTATTTGCTTCTCATGTTGAGCTTTTTCAGAATATCTTCAATCCTGCAAAAAATCTCAAAGACATAGAACTTGCAAATAATGTTAGGAATGTTGAGACTTAATCCCAGCAACTGATATAATAAATCAAATCAATTATCATGTTTCTCCCCCTTTTTGTCATGACATCAAAAAGCATTAAAAAGATTCAGATGATAAAACAACATAAAGTGAAGAAGATAATATTTCATTGATTAACAAAATATATCAGAAGAATACAAGAGGGATAGAAGCAGATGCAAGAAACAAATGAAAACATCTAAGCCCAAGACACACTACGGCTAGCCTAGCTTAGAAGCTATCTTGGCCAGAAGGTTTTGAATCTCAGCAGTGCTTTCTGTATGCGTCTTCATAAAAGATCTGAACTCATTGTGAGTTTCCTCATGCTTGTCCAGACGAGAAGCAAGATCAGCTTGATTCTGTTGAAGAGCCTTCATGGTGTTCATCAGAACAAAAGGTCCAGCAGAAGAAGCATCAAAGCTATTGTCCAGAAGAGGAGTCTCAGCAGCAGCATCGACCATGAGAACATCAGCTTGATTTTTCTTAAGAGGAGATTTCATAGCAGGGTGATTCTCTATAGTTTGTTTCTCGGCATCAGCTTCTACCTCAGAAGCATCTTCAGCAAACACAGGAGAAGGGATTTCAAAATCTGGATTCTCGAGAACCAGAAGAATTTCAGCCAAATTCTTTGGAGGTGTATGTGGACCTCCGTTTTTAATTCCGGGCCATACCTCTGATCTGTAGAGATACGTGAACTGACTCTTTTTTATCGCTTAATGCTTTCGCATTTTGAAAATTCACAGAGTCGCCACCGACCTTTTATTTTATCCAATTAAGGAAAGGTTTATAAAAGAAACAGAAAAAAGACCTTTAAGAAATTCTGGGTAAGGGGGTAGGTTATACAAAGGGAAGGTGTTAGCACCCTTTGTATCCATGGTTATCCATGGGCTCTTAAGTTTGCTTAGCTCACTTGTTTTTCGATCACTTTTCAATTGCTTTAGAATGCTCATATGTGGTTTCAAATACTTTTGTAAATTGAATTTTGTAATGATCCGTGTGTGGATGTATACAAAATGCTTGTTTATCTTTCGAAAGATGTTTTGAAAAGAACGTTAACTTTGTAATAATCCGTGTTTGGATGTATACAAAATATTGTCTTTTTTGAAAGTTTTGTTTTGAAAAACAACAATGTATGAGAATTTTGTTTGTTTTGATTTGAGCAAGCAAACTAGGAGGTCTACCCTGAGTTGTAAGGTCTTTATCCTTATTTCCTTTAAAAATCTATCCTTTCACCGGATACAAACAAAAGGTTCGATTTTGTACTCGAAACAGTAGAATTTTGACTTTGATTTTGAAAAGAATGAGAAGGGATTACCTTGAAAGGTGCAAGTGTGATTGTGTTTGTATTCAGATATTTTATCTTTGAAGTTAGTGATCTAACGGTTCAATTTTATCTTTGACATACACGCAGTTTATATTTGCTGGAAATTAAAATGCGGAAATGTAAAGTGCGGAAAGTAAATCTACGCTATTACATCGATTGTGCAGGAAATGTAAACTAGCCTATTTACATGAATTTGACATCCTATACATTTATCTAGGAATTTAAATTGCAAGAAAAATAGAAGGCATGTTTTTGGATTTTTTATGATTGGTTTTAATTATAATTAATGCATGATTAATTAAATTAAAATGAAGAAAAAAGATGAAAATAGATTTAAACCTAGAAATTAAGTTTAAAATATGTACAAAATATTTGTCAATTAATTTTAAAACAAAACTAATTTTTTTGGAATTTTTGGAAATTGATTTGAAATTGATTTAAGCTAATTAAACATAATTATGCAAATAATTACACAAATAATTAAAACTTAAAGAGAAAATTATTCAAAATATGTACAAAATTAGTTTATAATATATAAACAATATTTTATATAAAGAACAATTTTTTTATGATTTTTTGATTGGTTAGAATAATTAAAAAGCAAATATATAAATATATACTAATTAATTATGCAAAATATTGAAATTTTGAAGAAAAATAAAATATTTTTATTTCAGAAAATAATATATTATTTTAGAAGTCTAAAAATATTTTTTGTGTATTTTTTGGATTTTTGAAACTATTTTTAATTAATTTAACAAAGAAATTAAAATAAAAATAGAAAATAAAAGGATACTAATCAGATGTGGTATGCATGTGAGGGAACATGATGTGGCTGCATGATCCGGCGCGTTGGATTAGGAGATGGATGGATCAGATGGTGGAAAGCATGAGGGACCATAGCACGTGGAACACCTGCAAAACACTGAATCCAAGGTCAGTTTAAAAAATCACGCGCGCGCCTCCCAGCCAATCAGAGGACGCCACGCATCATCTTCAACCTTCAGATGGGCTTTTACACCGTTCATTTGCAGGTGGTGTAAAAACTCCAATCTTTTACACCTGTTAATAATAGCGAATACAAGCAAACATGAGTATAAATTTGGCGCGATGCCATGGTTAAGTTCGTATTGTTCATGCGATTTTAATGGTGCTATTTAGAACTTGCAATTTTGCATGGATCATAAAACCCTAAATTTGAAAGTAAGAACCCTAAAATGGTGGTTCCTCGTATAGGTGTCCAAACTTCAATTAAGTTTCCAGAAATGATCTACACCTCAAACCAAATCCAAATATATGTCTACATCTTGCTAAATATGCGTGTGTTATGAGATACAAGTTGATTTTAGTTTGAACAAACCGTGGCTTGTGTAGCTCGATTTGTGAGGTTTCAGAGCTTGCAATTGATTGAGACACGTTCAATGATACTTGAGGATGATGTTTAAGTGTTTAGTTTGAATTGAAACAAGCTGGAAATTAAAATTCGAATTTTAAATTTCCTTGAAAGAAAACAAGTGATTACAAGTATGTTACACACTATGCTTAGGTTCTGATTTCTGTCTCCTGCATTACTGAAGTATGCTAGCCTATTTATAAGCATTGAGTGCTTAGAATTGAAGCTAAGAAGCATCTAGTTGCCTTTGTGGAATTCTTGAATTTTTTATATTAAAAAGCTTTGAATTATTGACCAAGTCTTCTTGTCTTCAATGCACTTGCCTTGCTCTTCAATTCTCTGCAGAAAGATGAAGATTCCTTGGGTGAGTCATGCTTGGAAATTAAGCTACCCATTATCCATCCATTTTCCTTTTAATTAAATCTTAAAATAAGATAAAATTATGCAAAAAATGAAATAAAAATGGTGTGGGCTTAGTCTTGGTCGTGGGAGGCCCATAATAACATGGAAATGATATTTGAACCATGAAAACTTGGCCCCATTTGGAAAAAATACATTTTTGAGCAATGTTGATTTCATGCATTTTCCCAAAATTTAGCCAACTTCAACAAGGTGTAAATCCCTCAATTTTTGTCATATGAAGGAGATCTTTCACTTTTTGGAAACCTCAAAGAGTCCTCTAACCAATGTCTTTGGTCTCATGTCAAAATGATTTTTGATGCTCCTTGTGTGTCCTTTTGAAAAAAGTGTCTTTTTGTTGAATTTGAAAATGACCTGTAATGTCTTTGATCATATTTTTCAAATGGTGAATCCAATGACCATGGGATCAATGGCATTTGAAAGATAATTGAATTTCCTTCAAAATGAGCTTTGGTTTGAATTTTTTGGATGAAGGATGAGAGAGTTATGATCAGTCAAAGTTGAGTTGACTTTTCAGGCAAAAACCCTAATTTTGAATCTTAGGGTTTTGTTGATTTTTGATCTTTCCTTGATGAATTATGATCATCCAATGATCAAATTATGAATCCTTTGACAAAATATGGACTTTGACAAAAAAAATCATTTTTGACTGTCTGTTGACTTTTTTGGTCAAACGGGTCGTCTGTTGACTGTTTGAGCTGCTGACGGTGCGTCTGAGTGAATTGAAGTTTGAAAATTTGTATGATGGTACTTTGAGATATATGGATGTGTATGAAATCCATTTGAGCTCTCAAAAACTTGTTTCTCCTATAAAAACAAGAAAACCCTAGTCAGGGACTATTTATGTAGGAGACAGTTAAGCGTACCTGATTTTTGTGCAGTGTTGAGTCTCTGCTAATCGCGTGATATTCAGAAGACTTCTAGAACAAAAATCTTGGAATTTTGAATTGTGAAAGATTGATTTGATTGATGGTACAAAACACTGAGAATTATACTGCCAGCAGTTTGGCTGTCGACTGACTGTTCAGGTATTGACGTAGCAGTTAGAGTGAAAAATCAACAGTCAAAGTTGATTTTCTTTTTTGTTGTTTTTGCTTTTGTTTTATGTGAAAAATGAAAGTTTATTTACATGACTTGTTAGAAAAAAAACATAGACATAATAAATAACTAATATTTACTGTTACCAGTACAGTCTGAGTTTCCTGATTCTGCGCCTGCAAAAAGATTTAACTCTGTACCAATTGTGTCAGTACTATTTATCTGTAAATAAATAAATAGCATGTGTGAAGTAATAAACAGTATTTGGCGTTTGCGTAAGAATAAATTCAACTGCAAGCCAAATTACTTTATAAGAAAAATTCTAAAAACTAAGTATTTCATATGTCAGGATATTTGTTGAAATAAAAATTCATGATTATATGAGACTCTTAATTTTCAGATTGGAGTTTTTCTTGAAAAAAGATGCGGGCAAATTTTGGGGTATAACAGTTGCCCCTATTCAATCTTCTTAAACCTGAAGAGATTGTCTGAAATCTGAAGGTAGAAGATGATTGAATATTTAGATGCCCTGAAAATTTGCACTTACCTTGATCAGAAGAGATGTTGGAAGTTGTATTTGAATGTCGTCTGCGAAATGTTGTTGGCAGATTGGAACATTACCTGAGATGGGCTTTCAGATGCTACCTGGTAAATGTGTTGATGGTTTGTTCATCAGAATGAATCCATTGATTATATCTTGATGAAGGATTTGAAAGTCTTTGTGTTGACTGTTTCGGAACCGTCCAAGGTTACCGCTTTAAGTCTTGGAAGATAATCGTTACGGAACTTGTCCAAAGTTTTTCCGATTTAGATTTTGGAAGTTGATCATTGTGGAACCGTCTGAGGTATCGCTTTAGATCTGCAATGTTAAATCGTTCTGGAACCGTCTGAGGTATCGCTTTAGATCTGTGATGCTAGATCGTTCTGGAACCGTCTGAGGTATCAACTTTAGATCTGTGATGCTAGATCGTTCTGGAACCGTCTGAGGTATCAACTTTAGATCTGTGATGTTAGATCGTTCTGGAACCGTCTGAGGTATCAACTTTAGATCTGTGATGTTAGATCGTTATGGAACCGTCTGAGGTATCGCTTTAGATCTGCAATATTAGATCGTTCTGGAACCGTCTGAGGTATCGCTTTAGATCTGCAATATTAGATCGTTCTGGAACCGTCTGAGGTATCGCTTTAGATCTGCAATATTAGATCGTTCTGGAACCGTCTGAGGTATCGCTTTAGATCTTTGATGCTAGATCGTTCTGGAACCGTCTGAGGTATTGCTTTAGATCTTTGATGCTAGATCGTTCTGGAACCGTCTGAGGTATCAACTTTAGATCTGTGATGTCTGTTTTTGAGTTGGTAAGTGATCAGAATGAATCTTCGACTTGATTATATCTGAGAGAACCGTTCATGGAATTCAGGTGAACACTGCATGTGATTGAGAACATCTTTGTTGAAGATATCCGTCTACCTGAAAAATCAAGTTAGTGATATGCAATGTTTATGATGCATGTAAATGTGAGATATTCCCGGAGAAATATGCATGTTATGTTGTGTATGAATATGCGCATGATGCATGATGTATGATGTATGATGTATGAATATGAATATGTGATGTATGAATGTGAGATGTCGAGCTTCTATTTGGGAAAATAAATTTCCGCCAGTCATCTGGATATGACTATATTGTGATCGTTGATGATCTTTTGTCTTGTTTGAGTACCCTTGGCTGGGGAAATTCTTTGAGAACCCTGGTATTCTGTTGAAGGATCTTTGAATATCTCTTGAGAATGAAAGGTAGCTGGAAGCTCTGATGCCCTTTCAAATGGGAATGAGGAAGATGCATAATCCTCCGATGCACTATCTGACCAAGTCCGGGCGCGGGGATCACACCTTCTGAAGATAGTAATCTGGAACAACCCTGCTGGGGGATAAGACTTCTCTTGGAGAGAAAATCTTATTGAGGAATTTGCTGAGAAATGTTTCTCTTGGGGATTTTCTTCTGATGGGATGATGTCCAGATAATTGGGACATTTCCTGAATGCTATTCCTGTTTTTCCTGGTAAACATCAATCATATTCAAATGCACATGTTCATTCAAAATTATCATTGGGAAGTTTACGTATTTAAAACAGAAAAAGTGAAAATAGTGATTTTTGAGCCTAAGCTGCATTGATTTTTTGAAAAAGAGCCATGATAGGCTGGTTAGCACAGGGAGACAACAATCCTAGAAGTAGGAAATTGTCAGAAAGTTTTGGAAAATATTTATGAAGATAAATAGCTATGTGAAAACGATCCAGTCAAGTTTCAACTCTGCTATTGCCAATCTGTCCTCGAGCATCTCATCCCTCACTTGTTGGAAGAAAGTGATTGGACTGATCGGTGTCTTTGAGGTGTTGAATCTTGATGGTGAGTAGGCAGCTGAACGGAACACAGTTGTATGCTTCATTCCCTAACTTTTTCCTAGGCTGCCCTTTCAGGTTTTCAGCCTACCGGGATAGTATTTGTTTAGTCTCTAATTTTTGCCTGGACCGCCCTTTCGGGTTTTCAATCCACCGAGACGCTCATTTTTTTGCCTAAGTTGCCCTTTCAGGTTTTCAACTTAGCGAGCTGTTTTTTTTTCTTTTTAAGAGAAGTATTTTTTGACTATGTCAGCATTCACAGGGTGTGGGAAATCCTCACCATCCATGGTGGTAAGCAACATGGCGCCGCCGGAGAATATTTTCTTGATTATGAATGGTCCCTCGTAGGTGGGAGTCCATTTGCCTCTGGGATCACCTTGTGGTAAGATGATGCGTTTGACAACCAAGCCACCAGTTTGGTATGCTTGACTTTTGACTTTTTTGTTGAAGGCTTTGATCATACCTTTTGGTATAGCTGACCATGACAAATAGCTGCGAGCCTTTTCTCATCAATCAAGTTTATCTGGTCCAACCGTGTTTGAATCCAATCGTCTTCGTCTAGATTGGCTTCTTTCATAATCCTTAGGGAAGGAATCTGAATTTCAATTGGAAGAACTGCCTCCATACCATAGACTAAGGAGAATGGAGTTGCCCCTGTTGAAGTACGCGCAGATGTGCGATAACCATGAAGAGCAAAAGGCAACATCTCATGCCGGTCTTTGTAGGTTACTGTCATTTTTTGTATGATTTTCTTGATGTTCTTGTTGGCAGCTTCCACCGCGCCGTTCATCTTTGGTCGATATGGAGAGGAATTATGATGTTTGATCTTGAACTGTGTGCAAAGTTCAGTAATCATTCTGTTGTTTAGATTTGTGCCAATGTCCGTGATAATCCGTTCAGGGATGCCGTACCGACAAATGAGATTGTATTTGATGAACCGGGCCACCACATTCTTGGTAACAGAAGCAAATGAAGCTGCTTCTACCCACTTTGTGAAGTAGTCAATAGCGACCAGGATAAAGCGATGTCCGTTGGAGGCAGTAGGTTTGATTTCTCCAATCATATCAATACCCCACATTGCAAAAGGCCAAGGAGCCGTCAGGACGCTTAACGGAACTGGAGGTACATGTACTTTGTCAGCGTATATCTGGCATTTGTGACATGTTCGGGAGTGATTGTAACACCCCTCTAATAACCCGCGGCAATTAAACGATTAACAAATCAGAGTAGACATGCAAGGGGTATCACAATTCATAAATAATAAAACACACGTCGGTACCTGTCATGCATTCACTGAAAACAACTGAATTTATAACTCATTAAACAAGATTATGTTTTACACAGCGGAATTAAAAACACAAAGAGTCCACATTCATCATTAATGTGTCTGACTCAATCAACAACCAAACAGAGTTATAATCAAACTCATACACAAACGTGTTCCCAGTGTTACATCTACCAGAGCATGACACCGACACTAAAACCAAAAACAGACTTATGAGCTAATCCTCATCAAGTCACGCCGCTATCCTCAATCTGAAAATTGACAACAAGTAAGGGTGAGTCTCATCACAGTTAACCAATGTTATCACATCATAAATAATAACATATCATAGTTATATCATTCACCCAACCGTTTCATATTCAGACAATCCCCAATCATATGTCCACAGACAAACAAACAATCAACACATAACATACATAATCATATTATAGCAAATCATGCACATGTATGAAACTGACACTATGCATGTGGTACCAATCATCACCAGTGGAATCATCCACCGACCGATCTATCATCAATTCAGAAACGGTCCTGCCAGCACCAATTCCACACAATGGGAATTCTGCCCCTCGATGAATCCTCTCATCATATAGGATTCAACTCATGTTTATGAATGCATGTAACATATATATAACATACTTCCATCATTACCAATCTATGAGTAGCATCAACTATACTCATTTCATCATCATCATCATCAATAACAAGCATGTTCGTATATATATCACATCATTCAACATAATCAATCATCAGTAAACCACAGAATCACATCACAAGGTTTACACAGTACTAAACAGTACACAAACAGGCATACCAATCGAAAGTTACACATCATCGAACTTTCCAGAAAAATCACAAAAACAGAAAATTTCACACACAGCACGCCATACGCGTATCACTATGCCTCATACGCATCCATACGCGTTTCAACACGCCTCATACGCGTATCATACGCAATCCACCAGAACACAAAATGGCCTAGAGACCAACCCATACGCGTATCAGCTTGTCATACGCGTATCATCAGAGCCATTTTCCTCTTTCCAAAGTTCCATACGCGTATCAGCCTTGCCATACGCGTATCACCAGAATAATTTTCCTCTTTAATTATTCCCATACGCGTATGAGCATCCTCATACGCTCTCATACGCAACTCACTTGTACATGGTTCTTGGGACAGGGCAGCTGCGTATCATACGCGTATAGCCCCTTGGGAGTGTCCCCCATACGCGTATCAGCCTCATGCCATACGCGTATGGCACTGTTTCATACGCGAAACACCAGAAATGCCCAGCAACCTGCAGAATTCGACACAGTCCAAAAACCCATTCGTTCCCACTCATACCAGTCCACGAAATTGAGTCCAAAAACCAGAAAAATGCATCTAACAGTGTACGAATTCATCCACAACAATAGCATATGATTCTCTAACCAATTCTATTCATCATACCCTAAATCTATCAATTGTTAGGGATTAACAGTTCAATCCCAATGATGAACACAGATGAATTTTTCAGAAATTAGAATCAATCAACCAAACAATATTCCTAATCAACATTACTACTCATAACACGATAATAGAGATTAAATGGAGAGTCCCCCCTTACCTCAGATACTTGATCTTGATCTTTGGTCTCTCCCTCTACAGATCTCCTTCAGCTCTTCGTGTTCTCAGTCCCTTTGCTCTTTCACGTTCTTTCTTCTTCCCAAATCCCAAATGCTTATGAAAATAATAATATTTTAGTAAAAAGGATTATAAAACCACCCTCCCTCTTTTACTAATTACTCATATGACCCAAATGCCATAAACCATCATTTAATCATTATTTTCACAAAATCCCTAATAATTCTAATTATTAATTCAATAATCCAATTAAATTAATATTAAAATTATACGGGTGTTACAACTCTCCCCCACTAAAAGAGTTTTCGTCCTCGAAAACATACCTTAGATAAAGAGCTCTGGATAAGAATCCTTCATCTGACTCTCTAACTCCCAGGTAACATTGCCTTCAGCTGGTCCTCCCCAAGCTACTCTGACCAAAGCTATTTCCTTGCCACGCAATTGCTTCAGCCTTCGATCCTCAATCCTCACAGGTAAAGTCTCAACCGTCAAGTTATCTTTCACCTGTACATCATCCACTTGGATCACATGGGACGGATCTGAAATGTATTTCCTCAACTGAGATACATGAAACACATCATGCAAATTCGCAAGCATCGGCGGTAAAGCGATACGATAAGCCACTTCTCCCACCCTTTCAGAGATTTGGAATGGTCCAATAAAACGCGGAGTCAACTTCTTCGACTTCAATTCCCTACCAATCCCTGTCATAGGAGTAACTCTCATAAACACATGATCTCCCTCTTGAAACTCAAGTGTCTTCCTCCTCTGGTCATGATAACTCTTTTGTCGACTCTGAGAAGCCTTCATCTTCTCTTGAATCATTCTAATCTTCTCTGTAGTCTGTTGTACAATTTCTGGACCAATCACAACACTCTCACCAGATTCGTACCAACACAACGGCGTCCTACATCTCCTACCATACAAAGCCTCAAACGGAGCCATGCCAATACTCGAATGATAACTGTTATTGTAGGTAAATTCAATCAAAGGCAGATAACTATCCCAAGTACCTCCTTTTTCCAACACACAAGCACGTAATAAATCCTCTAACGACTGAATCGTCCTCTCAGTCTGTCCATCAGTCTGCGGATGATAAGCAGAACTCAATCTCAGCTTAGTACCCAAAGCTTTCTGCAAACCTTCCCAGAATTTAGATGTAAACCTCGGATCTCTGTCCGACACAATACTCGAAGGAATACCATGAAGACTAACTATCTTCTCAATATACAACTGAGCTAGCTTCTCCATCGGATAATCCATTCTTACCGGTATAAAATGTGCAGACTTCGTCAACCTATCTACCACAACCCAGATAGCTTCACAATTTCTGACAGTTCTCGGCAAACCCGAAACAAAATCCATGGATATGCTATCCCATTTCCACTCAGGAATAAACATCGGTTGCATAAACCCAGATGGTTTCTGATGCTCAATCTTCGACTTCTGGCAAGTCAAACAAGAATACACAAATTCAGCAATTTCTCTCTTCATTCCCGGCCACCAAAACAACTTTTTCAAATCATGATACATTTTAGTAGCACCAGGATGAATACTCAACCCACTACGGTGTCCTTCTTCCAAAATACGCTTTCGGAGTTCATCAACATCAGGAACACAAACTCTGTCACCAAACTTTAGTATACCATTCTCGTCAACTCTGAATTCATTAGTCTTGCCTTGATTAACCAAAGTCAACTTATCAATCAATCCAACATCAGCTTTCTGACCTTCTCTGATTTCTTCAAGAATACCACTAGTCAACTTCAGCATACCCAATTTAACACTAGTAGGAGTACCTTCACACACTAAACTCAAGTCTCTGAACTGTTCAATCAAATCCAATTCCTTCACCATTAACATAGACATATGCAAAGTCTTCCTACTCAATGCATCAGCCACGACGTTTGCCTTACCCGGGTGATAATTCAAACCAAAATCGTAATCCTTCAGAAATTCTAACCACCTTCTCTGTCTCATATTCAGCTCTTTCTGATCAAAGAGGTACTTCAAGCTCTTGTGATCGCTGAACACCTCAAATCTCGAACCATACAAATAGTGTCGCCACAACTTCAAAACAAACACCACAGCTGCCAACTCCAAATCATGAGTCGGATAATTCCTTTCATGCACTTTGAGTTGTCTCGACGCATAAGCGACCACTTGTTGATTCTGCATCAATACACCACCTAAACCCATCAGTGATGCGTCACAATAGACCACAAATGATTCTGTCGGATTCGGCAAAATCAATATAGGAGCACTAGTCAACCTCCTCTTAAGCTCTTGGAATCCTTCTTCACACTTGGCATCCCAAATAACGGCTTGTCCCTTCCTGGTCAGTTTAGTTAACGGCAATGCTAACTTTGAAAATCCCTCAATGAACTTTCTGTAATAACCTGCAAGACCAAGAAAACTACGAATCTCTGATACTGACTTCGGAGCTTCCCACTGAGATACAGCTTCTATCTTTGTAGGATCCACAGCAATACCATCTTTAGAAATCACATGTCCAAGAAAACTAACTTCTTCCAACCAGAATTCACACTTCGACAGTTTGGCAAAAAGTTGCTTTTCTTTCAACAATTCTAACACAGTTCTGAGATGCTCTGAGTGTTCTTCCTCATTCTTAGAATATACCAGGATGTCATCTATAAATACCACCACGAACTTATCGAGATAAGGATGAAAGATCCTGTTCATATATTCCATAAAAACACCAGGTGCATTAGTAACCCCAAACGGCATTACAGAATACTCATAGTGTCCATACCTCGTTCTAAAAGCAGTCTTCTGAATATCGTCATCTTTCACACGTATCTGATGATACCCAGACCTCAGATCAATCTTACTAAATACACGTGCTCCAACCAGTTGATCCATCAAATCATCGATTCTCGGTAATGGATACCGATTCTTGATAGTGACCTTGTTCAATTGTCTGTAATCTACACACAACCTCATTGAACCCTCTTTCTTCTTTACCAATAACACAGGCGCACCCCACGGCGAAACACTAGGACGAATAAATTTCTTCTCAAGCAATTCCTCTAACTGCTTCTTCAGTTCAGCCAATTCAGACGGCGACATACGGTACGGTGCCATCGACACTGGACTAGTTCCCGGAACCAATTCAATAGAAAACTCCACTTCTCTTTCCGGTGGTAATTCATTCACATCTTCTGGAAAGACTTCTGGAAACTCACACACCACAGGCAATTCGCCACTCGCCACTTTCTCTTTCACATTCATCAATGCAAACAACATAAACACTGCTGCACCATCACCGATAGCTTCATTCACCTGCCTAGCGGTCATCTCCAGATTACCATGACTAACCTCTTCAGGAAAAATTACCGTCTTGGTATAACAGTTGATATGAACGCGGTTGAACTCCAACCAGTTCATTCCCAGGATTACATCAAGTTCTTTCAACGGAAGGCACACTAGGTCCATCCCGAATTCTCTACCAAAAATGTCAACCGGACAATTCAAGCATGCAGACGAAGTAGTTACTGAACCCGACGCAGGAGTGTCAATAACCATACTTCCATTTATATCAGATATCTCTAGATTCAATCTCATAGCACAATCCAAAGAAATAAAAGAATGAGTTGCCCCAGTATCAATAATTGCAACTAAAGGTGTGCCATGAATGAAACACGTACCTTTAATCAACCTGTCCTCTGGAGTAGTTTCTGATCCGGTCAAAGCAAAAACCTTTCCTCCTGACTGGTTCTTCTTTGGCTTAGGACAATTAGGACTGATGTGACCTTCTTCTCCACAGTTGAAACAGGTCACAATCCTTTTCTTGCAGTCAGCAGCAATATGACCCACTTGGTCACACTTGTAACACTTCCTCTGATCAACCTTGCATTCATTCCTACGATGTCCCATCTCGCCACAATTGTAACACCTGATACGGGCACTGGAATCTCCCCCACTGGGTTTCTTCCAATCTACAGGTTTACCCCTACCATATGGCTTACCTCTATCCATAGGCTTCTTACCCTTTCTGTCAACCAACTCGCGAGAGTGAGATGACTTCAGCTTGATATTATCTTCCTCAAAAATCCTGCTACAATCCACCAGGTCAACAAACTTCCGGATCCTCTGGTACCTGATACCTTGCTTGATCTCGTCACGAAGACCATTCTCAAATTTGACACATTTCGAGAACTCACTGGCTTCGTCCTCATTATAGTGCACATAGTACCTTGCCAATTCCACAAACTTGGCAGCATACTCCGGCACCGACATATTGCCTTGCACCAGTGCCAGAAATTCAACTTCTTTTCTTCCCCTGACATCCTCAGGAAAATACCTCCTCAGAAATTCTCTCCTGAATACAGTCCAGGTAATTGCCGTATCACCAGCATCCAGCTCAGCCTTAGTTGACAACCACCAGTCGTCAGCTTCCTCAGATAACATGTGAGTGCCAAACCTCACCTTGAGGCTCTCAGCGCAGTCAATGACTCGGAAAATCCTCTCGACCTCCTTGAGCCATTTCTGAGCTCCTTCTGGATCATGCGTGCCTTTGAACATTGGAGGATTGTTTCTCTGAAAATTCCCCAGTTGCCTATCAGCACCAATCCCTGCTCCTACAGTCCCACCTCCAAGCACACCAGCAATCATGCCCAGAGCCTCAGCGAGTGCATCATCGTTTCTTCCTCTTCCAGCCATTGTTCTGCTTAACCACAAATAACCCAGTCAGAACAAAAGTATCGACAATAACCCGTATTAGTCGCATACACAAAAGACTGACACAAGACTCTGGTCACAACGACCGACTATGCTCTGATACCACTATTGTAACACCCCTCTAATAACCCGCGGCAATTAAACGATTAACAAATCAGAGTAGACATGCAAGGGGTATCACAATTCATAAATAATAAAACACACGTCGGTACCTGTCATGCATTCACTGAAAACAACTGAATTTATAACTCATTAAACAAGATTATGTTTTACACAGCGGAATTAAAAACACAAAGAGTCCACATTCATCATTAATGTGTCTGACTCAATCAACAACCAAACAGAGTTATAATCAAACTCATACACAAACGTGTTCCCAGTGTTACATCTACCAGAGCATGACACCGACACTAAAACCAAAAACAGACTTATGAGCTAATCCTCATCAAGTCACGCCGCTATCCTCAATCTGAAAATTGACAACAAGTAAGGGTGAGTCTCATCACAGTTAACCAATGTTATCACATCATAAATAATAACATATCATAGTTATATCATTCACCCAACCGTTTCATATTCAGACAATCCCCAATCATATGTCCACAGACAAACAAACAATCAACACATAACATACATAATCATATTATAGCAAATCATGCACATGTATGAAACTGACACTATGCATGTGGTACCAATCATCACCAGTGGAATCATCCACCGACCGATCTATCATCAATTCAGAAACGGTCCTGCCAGCACCAATTCCACACAATGGGAATTCTGCCCCTCGATGAATCCTCTCATCATATAGGATTCAACTCATGTTTATGAATGCATGTAACATATATATAACATACTTCCATCATTACCAATCTATGAGTAGCATCAACTATACTCATTTCATCATCATCATCATCAATAACAAGCATGTTCGTATATATATCACATCATTCAACATAATCAATCATCAGTAAACCACAGAATCACATCACAAGGTTTACACAGTACTAAACAGTACACAAACAGGCATACCAATCGAAAGTTACACATCATCGAACTTTCCAGAAAAATCACAAAAACAGAAAATTTCACACACAGCACGCCATACGCGTATCACTATGCCTCATACGCATCCATACGCGTTTCAACACGCCTCATACGCGTATCATACGCAATCCACCAGAACACAAAATGGCCTAGAGACCAACCCATACGCGTATCAGCTTGTCATACGCGTATCATCAGAGCCATTTTCCTCTTTCCAAAGTTCCATACGCGTATCAGCCTTGCCATACGCGTATCACCAGAATAATTTTCCTCTTTAATTATTCCCATACGCGTATGAGCATCCTCATACGCTCTCATACGCAACTCACTTGTACATGGTTCTTGGGACAGGGCAGCTGCGTATCATACGCGTATAGCCCCTTGGGAGTGTCCCCCATACGCGTATCAGCCTCATGCCATACGCGTATGGCACTGTTTCATACGCGAAACACCAGAAATGCCCAGCAACCTGCAGAATTCGACACAGTCCAAAAACCCATTCGTTCCCACTCATACCAGTCCACGAAATTGAGTCCAAAAACCAGAAAAATGCATCTAACAGTGTACGAATTCATCCACAACAATAGCATATGATTCTCTAACCAATTCTATTCATCATACCCTAAATCTATCAATTGTTAGGGATTAACAGTTCAATCCCAATGATGAACACAGATGAATTTTTCAGAAATTAGAATCAATCAACCAAACAATATTCCTAATCAACATTACTACTCATAACACGATAATAGAGATTAAATGGAGAGTCCCCCCTTACCTCAGATACTTGATCTTGATCTTTGGTCTCTCCCTCTACAGATCTCCTTCAGCTCTTCGTGTTCTCAGTCCCTTTGCTCTTTCACGTTCTTTCTTCTTCCCAAATCCCAAATGCTTATGAAAATAATAATATTTTAGTAAAAAGGATTATAAAACCACCCTCCCTCTTTTACTAATTACTCATATGACCCAAATGCCATAAACCATCATTTAATCATTATTTTCACAAAATCCCTAATAATTCTAATTATTAATTCAATAATCCAATTAAATTAATATTAAAATTATACGGGTGTTACAGTGATGATGGCAGTCTGTTTCCATGGTAGACCAGTAATAACCTGCTCTCAGGATCTTTTTAGCCATTGTATGTCCACTGGAATGAGTACCGAAGGTACCATTGTGTATTTCTTCCATGATCTGTTCTGCTTCCTTCTTGTTTACACAGCGAAGTAAAGTCGAGTCATGGTTGCGTTTGTATAGGGTTCCATTGCTTAGAAAGAATTTGGCAGCAAATCTCCTTAGAAACTTTCTGTCGTTAATGGATGCCCCTTCAGGGTACTCCTGAGCTTCGAGATATCTTTTTACTTCATGGAACCATGGTTTTTCCTCGGTTCCTTCGGTATTGATCTCATTGCAATAGGATGGTTCATCTTGCCTGTAAATGGTGATCATAGGCGCCTCGTTGTCCCACCTGACTTTGAACATGGATGACATGGTAGCTAAAGCATCAGCTAGTTGATTTTCCTCGCGTGGGATGTGTTCGAAAGTGATTTCTTTGAAGTAAAGAATCAAACTCAGCACATATTCTTTGTAAGGAATTAGATTTGGGTGCTTTGTGTCCCATTCCCCTTTGACTTGGTAGATTACCAAGGCCGAGTCTCCGTAGACTTCCAGGAGTTTGATTCTTAGATCGATTGCAGCTTTGAGACCCAGAATACATGCTTCGTATTCGGCTATATTGTTAGTGCAATTGAAGCATAATCTGGCAGTGAACGGTGTGTAACTTCCTGCGGGGGAAATGATCACAGCTCCGATGCCATTGCCAAGTGCATTAGAAGCTCCGTCAAAAACCATAGTCCACCGGGATCCTGGCTCGGGTCCCTCTTCTGGTCCTGATTGTTTGTAGTCATTGACTAGCATAATGTCTTCGTCTGGGAAGTTAAAGTTCAATGCTTGATAATCATCCACTGCTTGATGAGCCAGATGATCAGCTACCACACTTCCTTTGATTGCTTTTTGTAAAGTGTATTGAATGTCATATTCTGTTAAGATCATTTGCCATCTCGCTATTCTTCCAGAGAGAGCAGGTTTTTCGAACACGTATTTGATGGGATCCATCTTGGAGATTAGGAAAGTGGTGTGATTTAGCATGTACTGTCTTAGTCGGCGAGCTGCCCAAGCTAAGGCACAACAAGTTTTTTCGAGTAGTGAGTATCTTGTTTCACAATCGGTAAACTTTTTGCTAAGATAGTAGATTGCGTGCTCCTTTCGGCCGGATTCGTCATGTTGTCCTAGTACACACCCCATTGAGTCTTCTAACACAGTTAGGTACATTATCAGAGGTCTGCCTTCCACAGGTGGCAACAAGATTGGAGGTTTTTGGAGATATTCTTTGATTTTGTCAAAGGCTAACTGGCATTTGTCATTCCACCTTTCCACTTGATCTTTCTTCAACAGTTTGAAGATCGGCACACAAGTAGTAGTCATGTGGGCAATAAATCGGGCGATGTAATTTAGACGTCCCAAGAATCCTCTGACTTGTTTCTCGGTACGAGGTATAGGCATTTCTTGAATGGCTTTAACCTTGGTGGGATCAACCTCAATACCTTTGCTGCTGACGATGAAACCTAAGAGTTTGCCGGATCTTACTCCAAAGGTACACTTATTTGGGTTCAGTCGCAACTTGTATTTCTTGAGTCTGTCAAACAACTTGTGTAAATGACCCAGATGTTCTTCCTCGGTGTTGGATTTTGCAATCATGTCATCGACATACACCTCTATTTCTTGATGAATCATATCATGAAATAGCGCTACCATTGCACGTTGATAGGTTGCTCCTGCGTTTTTCAGACCAAAGGGCATTACTTTGTAACAAAAGGTTCCCCAGGGTGTTGTGAAGGTTGTTTTTTCCATGTCTTCGGGTGCCATCTTGATTTGATTGTACCCTGAGAATCCGTCCATAAAGGAGAATACCTTGCATTGTGCGGTATTGTCAACCAGTACATCAATGTGTGGTAGAGGGAAATCATCTTTGGGGCTTGCCCGGTTCAGATCTCTGTAGTCCACGCACATTCTGACTTTCCCGTCTTTTTTAGGTACAGGGACGATGTTAGCTATCCAAGGAGGATAACTTACAACTTTTAGGAATCCGGCATTGAACTGTTTTTCAACCTCGTCTTTGATCTTTTTTGACATATCAGGCCTACTCCTTCGTAGTTTCTGTTTGACTGGAGTGCTACCTTCTTTGATTGGCAGGCGATGAACTACGATGTCCGTGTCAAGGCCTGGCATATCTTCATAGGACCAGGCGAATATCTCGACATAGTCTCGCAGCATTTGAATCAGTCTTTGCTTGATGCTGTGTTCTAAATCAGCCCCTATTTTGACTTCTTTCTTTTCTTTGTTGCTGCCCAAGTTGATGACCTCAATTGGCTCCTCGTGAGGCTGTATGGCCTTGTCTTCTTGTTCTAGCAGCCTTGCAAGTTCTCTTGGCACTTCACAATCTTCCTCACTTTCGTCCTCAGTTTGGTAGATCGGATTTTCAAAGTCATGACGGGTAATAGCAGAATCGTTGTTGACTGGATCCAGAGTGTATGTGAATCTGCAAGTTAGTTATGTGAGTGTGTGAAGAAAAAACATAGCTATTTGAAAGCGAAGAAAGAAGGAAAAAGGATCACAAAATTTAAATATGCAAGCGTCCCATGATTTTATTGAATGCACATGATCATGATATGATAAGCCCTTATAGAAGGACCGGTGTGCTAAGGCACACGGCTTTCAAGCTCATGGTTCGATTGTTCAGGAACCCTTTTTATCTTTGCACAATATACACAAAGAAAACAGGAAATGGCATTTACTCCTGGTCAAAGGAGATCACATCCTCAGCTTTCCAGTTGTTCAATCCACTGTTGTGAGCAGGGAGTATCCAGCTGTTCCAGTTGCAGTTGTCTTTTTCATCTTCCACAGCATTGATTTCATTAGTGGGAAAATGAGCCGGTGATCCTTCGGGATAAGGGATATACTCTGCTGGATACGAGAGCCCAGGCTGAGATATCTCTGTTGGCTGAGCGAGATGCTCAATAAGGCCGTCCCATGCAGTCGGGATGATGTTTTGAATTGAGACTTGTGCATCCTGATGAGGAGTGTATGCTGACAGAAAGCAACCCTCGTTATTTGGTATTTTCCTGGCTTCTTCGAAAGCGAAATTGTCATCGTAATGTTCATCCCATCCAGTTGGGATAATGTCCTTCATAGCAATTTGTGAGCTTGGAGGAGCGGAATATTTCACCATATAGTCATATTTGTCGCTGGGTTCTCCTAGCGTGTCCCATACTTCTTTGGGTGGATTTTGATATTGCTCAGTGACGGGACTTGTGAAACTTTCGTCATTTCCAATTTGATCACCCCATCCAGTCGGGGTAAGGTCTTCCATAGCAATATAGGAATTCTGAGGTGCGGCATACTGATAATTATACCCGCCGTTTGGTTCTCCCACAGCATCCCACATTCCCATGGAAATGGGTGGAATCTCATCTGGACATGGCTGAAGGATATGGTTCATGAACACTCCTTCATCTCCAATAGCGTTTACTTCTTGGCTGACGAAGTGTGACATTAATCCTCCAGAACGAGGACTTTGATCATTCTTTTGATTTTCACTATCATAGCCCAGACCTAGCTTGTCAGATTTGTAGGGTATATCGGGAAGCTGTCCCCATACTGTGCAATCACCCTGTTCAATCATGGCTTTGGCATCTTTGAGAGAAGCCATAGCTGTAGTTGGAGTAGCAGGATTATGCTTGGTGGTAGAGACATCTGGGGAGACCACCTCAAATGATTGGCATGGAGTTTCGATGAATTCGTCCTCCAACTCAACATATTTGGAATTGCTTAGGTGACTAACCACATATTCCTCTTCGCCATAGACTGTGACAATCTTTCCTTTTAAGGGATATTTTAACTTCTGATGCAGGGTAGAAGTTACAGCGTTTGCCCCGTGTATCCAAGGGCGTCCAAGTAAACAGGAGTAGGCTGGGTGAATTTCCATTACATAAAAGATAGAATCGAAAATCTGAGAACCCACTCTGATTGGGAGATTCACTTTTCCGTATACCGTTCTGGTTAACCCGTCAAAGGCTCTTACCACAACATCACTTGGCTGTAACACAATTCCTTCGAAGTCAAGCTTTTCTAGTACTGTTTTCGGTAACACGTTCAAAGAAGAACCGTTATCTACTAGCACATGAGATAGAGTGGTGCCATTACATTCAATGGAGATATGTAAGGCTTTGTTGTGATTTTTTCCAGCAGGGGTTAGATCCACATCGGAGAAACCGAGACCATTGCTCACGGTTAGATTGGCAACACAATTCTCAAATTGGTCGACTGAGATCTCTTGAGGCACATGCGCAGCTTTAAGGAACTTCATCAGAGCTTTGGCATGAGCTTCTGAATATTTTAGCAGAGATAGCATTGAGATTTTTGAAGCGGTGTGCCCCAGTTGCTCAACAATATTGTAATCACTCTTGCAGATGATTTTCAATATTTCCTTCATTTCTTGCTTTGATGGATCCTCAGCAGTGATCTCCACCGGGGTTTGAACTTGTTCAACTTGTGGCTCTTTGCCTCGAGCGTTGACATTTTGATTAGGAACTGGGACTCGGACTGGACCAGCAGCAACATTTGGAGAAATTTCTGGTGAAAAGATTCTTCCACTTCTCGTGATCTTGCTGGTACCCACAATATTACCCACAGTTGGAGTAGATAACTTTGCGGTCTCTTTAGTCGAGGTACCCTACTTAACTCCATGAACGTAAACATTAGTGTCGTATCCCCATGGGACAGCTTTGTCTGAGGAGTATGGAAATGGAGTTGGACTAGCAATGACTACTGATGCCACTTTGAGTGTAGCAGAAATTTTGAATGGAGCCTTGGCAGAGATTTTGAATGGTAAGCTGGAGATCACTGAGGCATCCTCTATTCTCATCCTGTTTGCAAAGACTTCGCACAGCACATCCATAGAAGGGAGTCTCTCAAACATAATGATACGGCGATCCATCCACTTTTGAATTCCCATCCTCAGATTTTCACAACCATTGGGCAGGTATGAGCAGTAAAAGCAGTCGGGGTCACACCCTGAAAAGTAACCAGCTCGGATTAGCTTTCCTTTGACTTCGCAGAGTGGAGTTGATAATTCGTTCACATCATAGATGTAAACAGTGTCCAGGATAGCGTTGACAGTTTTGTCATGCTTTGGCATAGGTGTTGTGATGACATTTGGAGTTTCTGGAGGATCGAACTCAATTTCACCAGCATCTATCATATCTTGTATTTTATTTTTCAGGGTCCAGCAGTGATCTGCGTCATGTCCTGGACAATTTGAGTGATAGGAACATGTCGCATCAGGGCGATAATTCGGAGAGGAAGTGTTGACATTCTTTGGAGGACCTCTTAAGGTGATCAGATCTGCTTTTAGCAAGTGCTGCAATGCCTGAGAGATTGGCATGTTGATTTTGGTGAAATTTCTTCTTGGTGCATCTGGTCGATGCGTATATTTTGGCTGTTGATCTTTTTGAGGTGCAGATGCGGAGATCAGAACTGCCCCTACAGATTGATGCTGCTCACTTTTGCGACTTTTCTGAATTTGTGTTGCATTGACCTCATTTCTCCCGCTGATGGGCCTTTTTGTAGTACCAGAGGAGGAACCTATTTGAATTTTTCCATTTTGAATGCCACTTTCGACACGTTCTCCGGTCAGTATCAGGTCAGTGAAACCTGATGATGAGCTTCCCAGCAAATGGCTATAGAAAGGGCCAGTTAAAGTGCCCATGAACATGTCAACTAGTTCGCGATCAGATAAGGGTGGTTGAACCCTTCCAGCCATATCTCTCCACTTTTGTGCATATCCTTTGAAACTTTCTTTTGGTCCCATAGACATGCCCCTTAGTTGAGTACGGGTTGGCGCAAGATCAGCATTGTATTGGTACTGTTTGTAAAAAGCAGCAGCTAATTCTTCCCAAGTATGAACCTTGGTATTTTCCAGCTGATAGTACCACTCGAGTTGTGTACTCGACAGACTTTCTTGGAAGAAGTGAATCCACAATTTGTTATCCGTTGTATGAGGTTGTATCTTCCTTACATAGGATCTCAGATGTAGTTTCGGGCAAGAAACTCCATCATATTTTGCAAAGACAGGAACTTTGAATTTTGGAGGGATAACAACATCCGAGATGAGCCCTAGATCATTGAAATCTAGGCCAGGTATTTTTTGTATCTCCATAGCTTTCATACGGTCTTCCAGCTGTTGGTATTTTTCATCATCCGGTTCGTCCCCAGAATGATCATTTTCTTTATTTGAAGAGAGAGAGGGTTTAGCAGAACCCTGGTTGCTTTGATTGTCTTCTTGTTCATCATCACCGACTATTTCAGGGATCGGTGGCTTTTTGAACTTTTTGACTGGGATTTTGATCTTCCTTTTCAGGTGACTCACGCCTACAGATCCTTTGGGCTTCTTTTTCTTCTTGATTATCAGGGCTTTCAGTTCTTGCTGCCCCTTTGCCAGTTCCAGAATTGCCACTTGAACTTGGGCATTCTGTGCTTCGAGATTCTTGATGCTTGTCTCGGATTCCATCTCTTCTGACTGAAATAAACAGCGAGGAGATGAGAAATCCGTCATGTGAACCTGTTATGCAATGTGTATGACTGGATGCCATGTGTATGCAATGTATGAAATGTATGTGCAATGTATATGAATGCAATGTATGAAATGTATATGCAATGCATGAAGTGAAATGTGTGTGCAATGTTTCAAGGATCTTAGAGTTTAGATTTGTTAAAAAAGAAACAAACGTTAGTTAATCAATTTATTTATTTTTTTTTTGCTTCTTTTTTCTTTGCCTCATTTGGGCTTACAAGACAGAAATAAAATAAATGATCCTTCAGGTCTCCCGTGGACGCTTTCTCTTTGCCCCCAGAAATGTGTTGATCTGCTGTTCTTCTTGAAGCTGTCCGGTGAGCTCCAATATCCTTCTCTCATAGTCTTGACAGTATGCTTTGAAGGTGTCTCTTTCCTCTTTGAGTTGAACCCAAGATTTTTGCAACTCTTCTAGGTCAGTTGGCATGTCCGGGTGTAGAATAACTTGAGGTTCATATCCTTCGACCTCTGGTTCAATAGTCACAGGTAGAACAGCAGGATATGGCATAAGGAGTTTCTGAGCATGAGTGCGGACCCATCTGAGGTAGGGTTCCATAGGGATAGAATTCCATTGCCCCATAGTTTTGCTTTCTATTCTATAGACACTGCCCCATGCATGTATGAACCTTCGTCGGTGTCTATGAGAATCATTCTCGTAATCAAACACAATGCCATGGATAATCATGTCATGAGGACCGTTGCTCCTTGCATATCCGAATTGGCGTAGAGCTAAAGAGGGACTGTAAGTGATGCCTCCTTTGATGCCAAGGAGTGGCACATTAGGGTATTCTCCACAATGATCAATGATAGTAATGTCTCTTTGAAAGAAGTTGTTCCACCGGATATCTGAATGAGACAAAGACATAATCCTGCAAGACCATTGCATTCTTTGTTCATTTCTCAACACTGATCGGGGAAGATGAAATGTAAACCACCTAGCCAGTAGTGGTATACAGCACATGAGAGTTCCTCGTTTCTTCATGGTACGAGTGTGTAGAGAATGTAGAATGTCTCCCAGCAATGTTGGTACCGGGTTACGGATTAGGAAAAGGTTGATGATGTGTACACTTATGAACTGATCGGGATTAGGGAATAAAACCAACCCATAGATCAAAAGTGCCATAACTTCCTCAAAAGCTGGATAACTTTTGTTTTCTAGCAGTAGTCGAGCCTTTTCCAACAAGAACTTGGCAAGCAAACCCTTAACTCCACTCTTTGTTTCCCAATTGGACTCGATTTCTGATTTCCGCAGATGTAAAGCAGCAGCAATGACTTCAGGTTTTGGAATCCTTTCTAAACCAGTGAAAGGTAATTGATTTCGAACAGGCAATCCCATTAGTTCAGAGAATTCTTCCAAAGTGGGTACCAACTGGTAATCAGGAAAGGTAAAGCAATGATGTTCAGGGTCAAAGAACTGGAATAGGACCCGTATCATGTCTTCTTCAAATTTTGAGGTAACCAAATGGAGTAGGTGACCATGCCTTTCAGTGAATTGAACATTCCTGGAGAATTCTGACACTAAGTCTTTTAGTTCAGATGGTACCGTTGAGATGTTGATTCGGATGTAATCTTTGGTGGCGGGAGCCATTACCTGCAAAAACAAAGGTAAACTCTTTGATCCTTGAAGTGTTTGGTGCAAAAATGATATGCTTATGATGCAAACATGTGGCACACAAAAACAAATCAAACAATAGCCTTAGGTTTAAAGGCTTGCATGGAGCTGATAGGTGATACCCTCCCCACTGAAGTTGAGTTGGTTAAAACCTGTCCTAGAATAGTATTTGGGTTCTATGATCCTTGGAAGTAACATCTCAATACGGCGCTCGAGCGGCCGATCAACATATTCCTCGAGGATAACTAACTTCGATCAATTTCAAAGCTAGCCACTTAATAGGCCATAAGTCAAGTTCAACTAAAAAGGTTCTAAGACAAATTAGTGTTTAATGACATTTCGGAAGCCTAATATACTCCTTGATCGTTTTCAAGGGACATCAGTATAAACCAAAGTATCGCACTAATGATGACTACCAGATCAACCGTATCGGTATATGCCATACAGTTTCCTTGGTCTATTGTCATATACTTAAGGTATCTCGAGATTCGGGTTAGAATCTTTCACACAAGCAAAATACCCAAACAAACCTTTGAAAAATAGAGCAATCAAGTCAAACAATTGAAAACATCGACCTATTCTCTTAAGGTAACCCCTTTTGAAAACATTTTGTTTTTGAAAGTATCTCCCCAGCAGAGTCGCCAGTTCTGTGGACCTCCATTTTTAATTCCGGGCCATACCTCTGATCTGTAGAGATACGTGAACTGACTCTTTTTTATCGCTTAATGCTTTCGCATTTTGAAAATTCACAGAGTCGCCACCGACCTTTTATTTTATCCAATTAAGGAAAGGTTTATAAAAGAAACAGAAAAAAGACCTTTAAGAAATTCTGGGTAAGGGGGTAGGTTATACAAAGGGAAGGTGTTAGCACCCTTTGTATCCATGGTTATCCATGGGCTCTTAAGTTTGCTTAGCTCACTTGTTTTTCGATCACTTTTCAATTGCTTTAGAATGCTCATATGTGGTTTCAAATACTTTTGTAAATTGAATTTTGTAATGATCCGTGTGTGGATGTATACAAAATGCTTGTTTATCTTTCGAAAGATGTTTTGAAAAGAACGTTAACTTTGTAATAATCCGTGTTTGGATGTATACAAAATATTGTCTTTTTTGAAAGTTTTGTTTTGAAAAACAACAATGTATGAGAATTTTGTTTGTTTTGATTTGAGCAAGCAAACTAGGAGGTCTACCCTGAGTTGTAAGGTCTTTATCCTTATTTCCTTTAAAAATCTATCCTTTCACCGGATACAAACAAAAGGTTCGATTTTGTACTCGAAACAGTAGAATTTTGACTTTGATTTTGAAAAGAATGAGAAGGGATTACCTTGAAAGGTGCAAGTGTGATTGTGTTTGTATTCAGATATTTTATCTTTGAAGTTAGTGATCTAACGGTTCAATTTTATCTTTGACATACACGCAGTTTATATTTGCTGGAAATTAAAATGCGGAAATGTAAAGTGCGGAAAGTAAATCTACGCTATTACATCGATTGTGCAGGAAATGTAAACTAGCCTATTTACATGAATTTGACATCCTATACATTTATCTAGGAATTTAAATTGCAAGAAAAATAGAAGGCATGTTTTTGGATTTTTTATGATTGGTTTTAATTATAAATAATGCATGATTAATTAAATTAAAATGAAGAAAAAAGATGAAAATAGATTTAAACCTAGAAATTAAGTTTAAAATATGTACAAAATATTTGTCAATTAATTTTAAAACAAAACTAATTTTTTTTGGAATTTTTGGAAATTGATTTGAAATTGATTTAAGCTAATTAAACATAATTATGCAAATAATTACACAAATAATTAAAACTTAAAGAGAAAATTATTCAAAATATGTACAAAATTAGTTTATAATATATAAACAATATTTTATATAAAGAACAATTTTTTTATGATTTTTTGATTGGTTAGAATAATTAAAAAGCAAATATATAAATATATACTAATTAATTATGCAAAATATTGAAATTTTGAAGAAAAATAAAATATTTTTATTTCAGAAAATAATATATTATTTTAGAAGTCTAAAAATATTTTTTGTGTATTTTTTGGATTTTTGAAACTATTTTTAATTAATTTAACAAAGAAATTAAAATAAAAATAGAAAATAAAAGGATACTAATCAGATGTGGTATGCATGTGAGGGAACATGATGTGGCTGCATGATCCGGCGCGTTGGATTAGGAGATGGATGGATCAGATGGTGGAAAGCATGAGGGACCATAGCACGTGGAACACCTGCAAAACACTGAATCCAAGGTCAGTTTAAAAAATCACGCGCGCGCCTCCCAGCCAATCAGAGGACGCCACGCATCATCTTCAACCTTCAGATGGGCTTTTACACCGTTCATTTGCAGGTGGTGTAAAAACTCCAATCTTTTACACCTGTTAATAATAGCGAATACAAGCAAACATGAGTATAAATTTGGCGCGATGCCATGGTTAAGTTCGTATTGTTCATGCGATTTTAATGGTGCTATTTAGAACTTGCAATTTTGCATGGATCATAAAACCCTAAATTTGAAAGTAAGAACCCTAAAATGGTGGTTCCTCGTATAGGTGTCCAAACTTCAATTAAGTTTCCAGAAATGATCTACACCTCAAACCAAATCCAAATATATGTCTACATCTTGCTAAATATGCGTGTGTTATGAGATACAAGTTGATTTTAGTTTGAACAAACCGTGGCTTGTGTAGCTCGATTTGTGAGGTTTCAGAGCTTGCAATTGATTGAGACACGTTCAATGATACTTGAGGATGATGTTTAAGTGTTTAGTTTGAATTGAAACAAGCTGGAAATTAAAATTCGAATTTTAAATTTCCTTGAAAGAAAACAAGTGATTACAAGTATGTTACACACTATGCTTAGGTTCTGATTTCTGTCTCCTGCATTACTGAAGTATGCTAGCCTATTTATAAGCATTGAGTGCTTAGAATTGAAGCTAAGAAGCATCTAGTTGCCTTTGTGGAATTCTTGAATTTTTTATATTAAAAAGCTTTGAATTATTGACCAAGTCTTCTTGTCTTCAATGCACTTGCCTTGCTCTTCAATTCTCTGCAGAAAGATGAAGATTCCTTGGGTGAGTCATGCTTGGAAATTAAGCTACCCATTATCCATCCATTTTCCTTTTAATTAAATCTTAAAATAAGATAAAATTATGCAAAAAATGAAATAAAAATGGTGTGGGCTTAGTCTTGGTCGTGGGAGGCCCATAATAACATGGAAATGATATTTGAACCATGAAAACTTGGCCCCATTTGGAAAAAATACATTTTTGAGCAATGTTGATTTCATGCATTTTCCCAAAATTTAGCCAACTTCAACAAGGTGTAAATCCCTCAATTTTTGTCATATGAAGGAGATCTTGCACTTTTTGGAAACCTCAAAGAGTCCTCTAACCAATGTCTTTGGTCTCATGTCAAAATGATTTTTGATGCTCCTTGTGTGTCCTTTTGAAAAAAGTGTCTTTTTGTTGAATTTGAAAATGACCTGTAATGTCTTTGATCATATTTTTCAAATGGTGAATCCAATGACCATGGGATCAATGGCATTTGAAAGATAATTGAAGTTCCTTCAAAATGAGCTTTGGTTTGAATTTTTTGGATGAAGGATGAGAGAGTTATGATCAGTCAAAGTTGAGTTGACTTTTCAGGCAAAAACCCTAATTTTGAATCTTAGGGTTTTGTTGATTTTTGATCTTTCCTTGATGAATTATGATCATCCAATGATCAAATGATGAATCCTTTGACAAAATATGGACTTTGACAAAAAAATTCATTTTTGACTGTCTGTTGACTTTTTTGGTCAAACGGGTCGTCTGTTGACTGTTTGAGCTGCTGACGGTGCGTCTGAGTGAATTGAAGTTTGAAAATTTGTATGATGGTACTTTGAGATATATAGATGTGTATGAAATCCATTTGAGCTCTCAAAAACTTGTTTCTCCTGTAAAAACAAGAAAACCCTAGTCAGGGACTGTTTATGTAGGAGACAGTTAAGCGTACCTGATTTTTGTGCAGTGTTGAGTCTCTGCTAATCACGTGATATTCAGAAGACTTCTAGAACAAAAATCTTGGAATTTTGAATTGTGAAAGATTGATTTGATTGATGGTACAAAACACTGAGAATTGTACTGCCAGCAGTTTGGCTGTCGACTGACTGTTCAGGTATTGACGTAGCAGTTAGAGTGAAAAATCAACAGTCAAAGTTAATTTTCTTTTTTGTTGTTTTTGCTTTTGTTTTATGTGAAAAATGAAAGTTTATTTACATGACTTGTTAGAAAAAAAACATAGACATAATAAATAACTAATATTTACTGTTACCAGTACAGTCTGAGTTTCCTGATTCTGCGCCTGCAAAAAGATTTAACTCTGTACCAATTGTGTCAGTACTATTTATCTGTAAATAAATAAATAGCATGTGTGAAGTAATAAACAGTATTTGGCGTTTGCGTAAGAATAAATTCAACTGCAAGCCAAATTACTGTATAAGAAAAATTCTAAAAACTAAGTATTTCATATGTCAGGATATTTGTTGAAATAAAAATCCATGATTATATGAGACTCTTAATTTTCAGATTGGAGTTTTTCTTGAAAAAAGATGCGGGCAAATTTTGGGGTATAACAGTGTAGGAGCAGCAGGTTCTGATGGGTATTCAACTTCTGGATATACCATATCTGGTGCCTTAGCAGAGGGATTCTCCCTTAACCAGTTGAATAAGAACTTAAAATCTCTAGTCAGAACGTGGAGAGAAGGCTTCCACACAACCATAGCAAGAGGATGCACCTCTTCAAGCTCGTCAATAAATTCTTTCTCTTCAAGAGATTTCCAAATCCTGGTGGGGTGATAGTACTTACCATCATCTAACTCCAAAAAGTAGCCAGAAGATCCAGTACTTTCAGCCAAGCATCTCTTCTGGATGTTCAGAAAATCAGTCTGAATATCCTTCTTAAAGACTTTCCGCAACTTGCAAGGAACAACATGATCCATCTTGGACTCATGAGCATCTTTCAGAGTCTCCAATCCAGTTCTGACCTTACACATCAACAGGTCATAGCAAGCATTAATAGAGGGTTCTGGAGGATTGAAAGTGAAACAATAATCAGGGTAAATAAGACTATAGGGTTTTGATTCTCTTGAGAACAAAGCAAGGGGGGTAGAAGATGAAGAATCTGCGGTGAAGGTGGTTGAGAGGATATTTTCAGAAGGAAGATGGGGAGAGATAGCATTTTGTAGTTGAGGGTTTTGAACAGGTGTAGAAGGAAGTGGTTGGTTTCTGTTTGTGGTTATGGAAGAAGATGGAGTGGCATAAGTAGGAGGCTTTTTCTGAGGGGGGCGGTCAGAAGAATGGTAAATTTTATGAATGAGCTTCTCAAGCTGTTCATCAGTTCTTTTAGGTTTGAGAGACTCTTTGGGTTTCTTTTGCTTCTTTGCTTGTTTAGAATTAGGGCTTTCTTCTGTGGCCTTTCTCTTCAGTTTCTTTTCTTTCTTCTTTTGATCCTTCTTTCTTAACTCATCCAGAGATGGAAGAGTTCTTCCTCGAATCCATGCAGGATCAACAAAACTTTGAGCTTTAACGCATGACTTCAGATAGCGTTTAACAGATTTGTCTAGCTCCTCTTTGAACATATGAGAGAAACTCACAATAGGAGTTCTTCTAGTTAGAATATCTGGAAACATTGTTGAAGGAGTGGTCACTTCTTCAATCAGCTGCATCCTTTTTAGAGTCTGAGCATTCAGAATAACCCCTTGGATAGCAATCAAGTTTTTAGATGGGCCAACTGTTCTCAGAACATCTATCAAGCCACTCTCAATCAGAATATCTGAAATCATCCTTCCAAGAGGAATAGTATTCTTCTTGAGTTTGGGATTCTTCTGACGTTCTTCATCTCTTGATTCTTCAATATTAGTCTTCAGATGTTGAAAAAGAATGTGTGGCAGATTAACTCTCATGCCTTTTTCAATGCAGAATAATATATACTTCTGATCCTGATTGACATAGGTAGCAGCGCTTGATGATTTTCTGTGATAGAGAGATCCCAGAATGATCTCAGCCCATACTCTATAGGAAGGCTTCAAGGCAGTAGTGAAAGTAGAGGCGATACCAGAAGTAAATAACTATCGATCAACTTTCTCCCAGTCAGTTCTTCCATGAAGAGCACCAGTGATTCCATCCAAACCATCAAGACCATACAGTTTCCTTATCAGTTTCTCAGTCACAATAACTTCATGCCCTAGCACGAAGGAGATGATAGCAGTTGAAGTAACTGTTGCATGTGTCCAGAAATCCTTAACCAATATAGGATAAACTTGTCCAATCAACCTTTCAAAGTAGTTTGACCATTCTTGTATCAGCATAGCAGTTTTGGTTTTGAAATCATGTGCCATAAGATTTTCAAAATCCACCATTGTTTCGCAGAGAACCTCCAGTTCATTAAAAGGAATCGAACACGACTTCAAAGGAGTAAATGCATATCGCTTTTATTGAACTTGATGTTGCGATGATACCTTGCGTTGAACATTCGAAGATGAAGCCATGGATTCACACAGAGATTCAGGTTTAATAACTAGGGTTTATGCAAAATGAGAGAGATGAACAGAAATAGATAACGAACAAAGAGAGAGAATGTAAAGAGATGAAATATTATGGAGATGAGTTTATATAGGCACGAATTAGAAATGAAATGCAATATGTTTCTGAATGAACAAGATTACAGAAAATCAAATGCATTTAATGTTGAGTGACGTTAGGGAAAAACGTGATAGTTGAAATGATTTGCACAGTTACCTAGGGCGGCGTCTCATCAACTGCACGCATGCTTGTCCCTTTAGAGTGAACACGTGTTCATCTTCTGGAAAAGCTGGTGACAGCTGTTTTGCTTTAAAAGAGATTCTGAATCAACTTAGACATATGAAACGTTAGTAATAACAGAATCAGAATATCTAATTGATCAACAATCAGAACTTCTTATAAAAGAAAATAAATGATCATTTCAAATCTAATCCATATATTAGAACTTCTCATCTTCTCATTCTGGGCATAAATCCATACTGATATTCTTGAGAATAAACTTAAACCTATCTTCAGCAAGGGGTTTTGTAAAGATATCAGCCCATTGATGGTCTGTATCAACAAAGTTTAAAGATTGAACACCCTTCTGAATATAGTCCCTAATGAAATGATGTTTAATCTCAATATGTTTAGCTTTGGAATGTAAGATTGGATTCTTAGATAAACATATAGCAGAAGTATTATCACAGAAGATAGGAATGTTACTCTCATATATCTGATAATCTTCTAGCTGACTCTTCATCCAGAGCATTTGTGTACTACATCCAGCAGCAGCAACATATTCTGCTTCTGTTGTAGAGAGGACAATGGTAGCTTGCTTCTTGCTGTACCAGGAGATCAGGTGACTTCCAAGAAATTAACAACTTCTAGATGTACTTTTCCTTTCAATTCTATCTCCAGCGTAATCAGCATCACAAAATCCTACTAAGTTGTATTCTTCAGATCTTCTGTAGACTAAACCAACATTAGTAGTACCTTTCAGATACCTTAGAATTATCTTAATAGCTGTTAAGTGAGATTCTCTATGATCTGATTGGAATCTTGCACGCAGACAAACACTGAATAAAATATCAGGTCTAGAAGCAGTAAGATATACAAGAGATCCAATCATACCTCTGTAGAGCTTCGGATCTACCTTCTTACTTACCTCATCCTTACCTAGGACACACGTTGGATGCATAGGAGTTTTTGCTTCTTTGCTTTCTGAAAGATTAAACTTCTTCAGAAGTTCTATCACATACTTGGTTTGATGAACATATGTTCCATCAGAAGTTTGATTGATCTGGATCCTAAGGAAGTACTTGAGTTCTCCCATCATGCTCATTTCAAACTCAGCCTGCATAGACTTAGCAAACTCCTTTCCAAGTGTAGCATTAGAGGTTCCAAATATAATATCATCAACATAAATTTGGCAAATTAAAATATCCTTTTTAAAGGTTTTACAAAAGAGAGTAGTATCCACTTGTCCTCTAGTGAAACCATTATTTAGAAGGAAATAACTTAATCTTTCATACCAAGCTCTAGGAGCTTTCTTCAGGCCATATAATGATTTCTTTAATTTGAAAACATGTTCTGGAGACTTAGAGTCTTCAAAACCAGGAGGTTGGACATATACTTCCTCATCTATATAACCATTTAAGAAGGCACTCTTAACCACCATCTGATATAAAGTGATGTTATGTTAAGTGGCAAAAGAAATTAATAAGCGAATAGATTCTAACCTGGCCACTGGTGAAAAGGTTTCTGTATAGTCTATGCCTTCTTGGTGACTATAGCCCTGAGCAACCAGTTTGGCTTTGTTTCTTACAACTTCCCCTTTTTCGCTTAGCTTGTTTCTAAAGACCCACTTGGTTCCAATGATGTTGAATCCTTATGGTCTAGGAACAAGATCCCACACGTCATTCCTTGTAAATTGATTGAGTTCTTCTTGCATGGCAATTATCCAGCTAGCATCCTCCAGAGCTTGATCAACAAAAGTTGGCTCGATAAGAGATACTAGACCAAATTGACATTCTGCATTGTTCTTAAGGAATGATCTGGTTCTGATAGGATCTTCTTTCTTTCCAAGGATAACATCTTCTGAGTGAGCAGAGGTGAGTCTAGAAGATCTTCTGATAGTTGGCTCTTCAGAAATTCTGAGGTTTTCTAATGAAGCAGCAACTTGATCTTCTGACACTTTGCTTCTGGGTTCTTCAGCGTCTGAGTTAGAGACTTCAATATCTGCAAAATTCTCAAACTGCTTTGGCTTTTCAAGACCAAGCTTATCATCAAATCTGATATTGATTGATTCTTCAATAATCAATGTTTCAGTATTGTATACTCTCTAGCCTTTTGAGCGTTCAGAATATCCAAGAAGGAAACACTTCTGTGCCTTAGAATCAAACTTACTCAGATGATCTTTAGTGTTCAGAATATAACATATACATCCAAAAGGATGAAAATAAGAAATGTTGGGCTTTCTGTTCTTCCACAATTCATGAGGAGTCTTATTAAGAATAGGTCTTATGGAGATTCTATTCTGAATATAACATGCAGTATTTATTGCTTCTGCCCAGAAATGCTTAGCCCTATTGGTCTCGTTGATCATGGTTCTGGCCATTTCTTGTAGAGTCCTATTCTTTCGCTCTACAACTCCATTTTGCTGTGGAGTTCTAGGGCAAGAGAAATCATGGGCAATACCATTTTCTTTGAAATAAATCTCAAAGAATCTGTTCTCAAATTTGCCACCATGATCACTTTTGACCTTTATAATTTTACACTCTTTCTCAGATTGGATCTGAGTGCAGACGTCAAAGAATACTGTATGAGACTCATCCTTGTGTTTCAAGAACTTTACCCATGTCCATCTGCTATAATCATCTACGATGACTAATCCATATTTCTTCCCTCTGACATATGCTGTTTTGACTGGTCCAAACAGATCAATGTGCAGAAGTTCTAGCTGCCTAGAGGAAGAAACAACATTCTTAGATTTGAATGCAGATTTGGAAAACTTCCCTTTCTGACATGTTTCGCAAAGAGCATCTGATTTATATTTCAGATTAGGGAGTCCTTTGACCAGATTTAGTTTGTTAATCTGAGAAATCTTTCTCAAACTAGCATGGCCTAATCTTCTGTGCCAGACCCATTGCTCTTCACTAACAGACATAAGACAGGTTACCTTCTGATTCTTGAGATCTTGAAGATCAATCTTGTAAATGTTGTTCTTTCTCTTGCCTGTAAATAGGATTGAGCCATCCTTCTGACTGACAGCTTTGCAAGACTTTTGATTGAAGATTATGTCATAACCATTGTCACTTAATTGACTTATGGACAATAAGTTATGAGCTAATCCATCTACAAGAAGTACATTAGTTATGGAAGGAGAGTTACCAATACTTATGGTTCCTGAGCCAATTATCTTGCCCTTCTGATCTCCTCTAATCTTGACTTCACCAGCGGGCTTAAGCACCAGGTCTTGGAACATAGACCTTTTCCCGTCATGTGCCGCGAGCACCCAGAGTTCAGGTACCATGACAAGTTTTGCTTTGTCTTCTTTGCTGCCAAGGATATCTGCAACATAAATTATCTTCTCCTTAGGTACCCATATTTTCTTGGGTCCTTTCTTGTTAGTTCTCCTCAAGTTCTGATTAATCTTGGGTTTAGCATGATAATTAACAGGAGGTACAACATGATATTCCTTAATTTGAGCAACATGATATTTTCTATTTTTTGTCACATGCTTCTTTGTGTGTGTAATGTGAAAGCTTTTAGCATGCGAAGTGAGCCTAATATCATGGGAGTGGCCATACTTGAACTGATCATACAATGGCTTGTATGTGATTTTCATATCATCTACAGGTTCAAGTTTGTATGGGGTTTCACCCTCATAACCTATGCCAACTCTCTTATTTCCACTAACAACATATATCATAGAGGCAAGTTGACTTCTACCAATACCTCTAGATAAGAACTTCCTGAAACTCAAATCATATTCTTTAAGAATAATGTTCAAGCTTGGAATAGATTTTTCTGAACCAGAAGATGACTCAGCATCTTTGGATAGTTTTAAAACTTTTTCTTTGAGTTCAGAATTTTCTAATTCAAGCTTCTTAGTTTCAGATACAAAGAGCTTTCTCAGCTTTTTGTATTTGATACTAAGCTTAGCCTTGATTTCAAGAATTTCAGCTAAACTAGAAGCTAGCTCATCTCTAGATAGTTCAAAAAATACCTCTTCAGAGTCAGAGTCTGATTCTGATGTAGATTCTGATTCAGCATCCATAGTAGCCATCAACGCTATGTTTGCCATAAGACCTTTCTTCTTCTGGAACTTCTTCTTGGGTTTCTCCCTCTGAAGCTTTGAACACTCACTCTTGTAATGTCCTGGCTCCTTGCACTCAAAGCACGTGACCTTCTTTTTGTCAGATCTTCTGAGTCCAGAAGATTCTCCTCTTTCAGGCTTTTTAGAACTTCTGAAGTTCTTGAACTTCCTTTGCTTACTCTTCCAGAGTTGGTTTACCCTTCTGGAGATCATGGACAGTTCATCTTTGTCTTCTTCTGATTCCGACTCTTCAAAATCTTCTTCCTCCGCCTGAAAAGCATTTGTTCATTTTTTATTCAAAGATTTTAAAGCAATAGACTTACCTTTCTTTTGAGGTTCATTAGCATCCAGCTCTATTTCATGACTCCTCAAAGCACTCATCAGCTCTTCCAAAGATACTTCATTCAGATTCTTTGCAATATTGAATGCAGTCACCATTGGGCCCCATCTTCTGGGCAAGCTTCTGACGATCTTCTTGACGTGATCAAATTTTGTATATCCCTTGTCAAGCACTCTTAATCCAGCAGTTAGAGTTTGATATCTTGAGAACATTGTTTCAATGTTTTCATCATCCTCCATCTTGAAGGCTTCATACTTCTGGATTAATGCAAGAGCTTTTGTCTCTTTGACTTGGGCATTTCCTTCGTGACTCATCTTTAATGATTCAAAGATTTCTTGGGCAGTTTCTCTGTTTGATATCTTCTCATATTTAGAATAAGAAATAGCATTCAGCAGAATAGTCTTTGACTTATGATGATTTTTAAATTGTTTCTTTTGATCATCACTCATTTCTTGTCTTGACATCTTTGCTCCACTAGCATTTACTGGATGTTTGTAACCATCCACAAGCAAGTTCCATAAATCACCATCTAGACCAAGAAAGTAACTTTCCAATCTATCTTTCCAGTATTCAAAATTTTCACCATCAAATACTGGTGGTCTAGAATATCCATTTCCATTTCCATTGTTGTGTTGATCATTTGAAGTAGATGTAGAAGTGGATGTAACAATATCAACCATATTGACTTAGTGTTTTTCTCACCCTGAATCTTTTTCTAACACGGTTAAGTGCTAGCACCTAGAACCGGTGCTCTGATGCCAATTGAAGGATATAGAAACACTTAGAAAGGGGGGGGGGGTTGAATAAGTGTACCTTTAAAAACTCTTAAGATAAAAACAATGAACACAATATTTTTATCCTGGTTCGTTGTTAACGAAACTACTCCAGTCCACCCCCTTAGAGTGTGTAACTCGCTGAACTGACTTTAAATGTCGCGGTTAAGCATGAGTCGCCACCGACTTTTATTTTGTCCAATTTTAGGAAAGGTAAAAAGTACAGAAAAAGACCTTTTAAAATGAAAAAGGGCTCGGGGGTAAGTTATGAAAAGGGAAGGTGTAAGCACCCTTTTCATCCGTCGTTATCTACGGGCTCTTAATTTGCTTAGCTCATGTTTGTTTGTTTTGAGTTGCAAAAGGGGCATAAGGACTTTAGCGTAAATGCGTAGCCTTAGTTTTTGAAAGAGTATTGAAAAGATGTTTTTTTAATTGAGCTAGGCATATTAAGAGCACTACCTTAAATAATTGGTCTTTTTCTATGCTTTTTAAAGTTCCTAGGACTATCCATACTATATGGAAGTAGGTAGTCCTTGTTTATATTGGATGTGTGGGTCATCGAAGGGTCGTCGAGGTCGTTGAAGGCAACAGGTAGAGGTACCTTTAGCAATGTTCGGAGGGACAATCATTGTTTCGTAGGCAACCATTTGAGGGACTAGATCATATCATTGTAGGCAATATCGTGGGTCATCGAGGGACTTATGATCTTTGCGATGATTTTTAATCGAGGGACTTTTGCTAATGGGTACCTCTACATTCGAGGGACACGACCTTATTTCGAAAGGCAACTAAGAGGGGCGTACCTTAGAGGTGAGTGAGTGCAAAAAGTGTATTCAATTCATATATTTTATTTATCTTGATTATGGTTAGCTAACGTTAAGTTAATTAGTCTTGCCATACACACCCTAGTTACTAGAAGTTGAATATATACAGGAAATAAAGTGCGGAATGTAAAGTCCTACACTATTACATGACTTCAGGGTGGGGGAGTTACAAATTCAACAAATGAGAATAAAAATTATTACAAATCCAAAATAGCACTTAATATACACGAAAACTTATGAATATCCACAAAAATAGTCCGAGTCCTCCAGGGAAGTAGTACCTCGTATAATCACGAAAATGTTAGTAACAGATGTGAGAAATGATAAAATATAAACAATTATTGATTAAAGAAAAATTTAAAATAGTCATATTAAATTCTAAAAAGAAATACTAAAATTAAAACAAATATTTTTGATTTTTTTATATGAAAGGAAATCTAAATTCTAATATTTGTTTTTTTTTAGTTTTTATTATTTATGTATTAATAGCCTAAATTAATAAAAGTGAAACCTAATATAAACTAAGTTAAATCTAAAAGTAATGAATTAGACTTTTTTCAATGATAAACAATTAAATGGCTTGCTTTACTGTTACTTCACAACTTACACAGGCCAATTGCTTTTTTTATTTACACAGTATTATATGCGAACCGCTTTCGTTCTCATCCCAGGCTATAACAAAATTCATCCTCTTTCTACACTTAATAACTAGTAACAAACCCGTGCGTGGTTCTGCTCTGATACGCGCATTTGTTTACATAATACATTTATTTTAAATAGAATATTTAAAAAGAAAAAATATTTATATCAACAATAAATTTTTCGTATATAAAATTATTTAGATCAATAATAAATTTTTTCCCTTATATCATTCTTGGATCATAAATATCATCTTTCTTATATAAAAATATGTAGACAAGAATATATTTTTTCCCGTATTCAAATATTATTTATGTTTAGATATCATTTACAAAAATATTTGAATCAATAGTAAATTTTTGTATATCAAAATATTTAGATCAATAGTAGATTTTTTC
The DNA here is from genome assembly GCF_029867415.1 of Vicia villosa. Classification (NCBI taxonomy): domain Eukaryota; kingdom Viridiplantae; phylum Streptophyta; class Magnoliopsida; order Fabales; family Fabaceae; genus Vicia; species Vicia villosa. The sequence goes on along the minus strand of NC_081186.1, from coordinate 17,577,849 downwards.
CCCGTATACAAATAAAAAAAATTTGGATCATAAATATCATTTTTCGTGTATAAAAATATTAATATTTAGATCAATAATAGATTTTTCCCGTATACCATTTTTTTAATCAAAAACTTTTGGATCATAAATACCATTTTTCATATATAAAATTTTTTAGATCAATAATAGAATTTTCACGTATTTAAATATTATTTATGTTTAGGTATCATTTACAAAAGTATTTGGATCAATAGTAAATTTTCGTATATAAAAATGTTTAAATCAATAATAGATTTTTTTCCCGTATACCATTTTTGGATCATAAATACCATTTTTCATTTAGAAAAATATTTAGATCAATAAAAGATTTTTCCCGTATAAAAATATTATTAATGCTTAAGTATCGTTTACAAAAATATTTGGATCAATAGTAAATTTTCGTATATAAAAATATTTAGATCAATAATAGAATTTTTCCCGTATAACATTTTTGAATTAAAATTTTTTGGATCATAAATATCGTTTTTCATATAGAAAAATATTTAGATCAATTATAGATTTTTTCCCGTATACAAATATTATTTATGTTTAGGTAACGTTTACAAAAACATCTAGAACAATAGTAAACTTTCGTATATAAAAATATTTAGATCAATAATAGATTTTTTTTCTGTATTCCATTTTTGAATAAAAAATTTTTGGATCATAAATACGATTTTTCGTATATAAAAATATTTAGATAAATAATAGATTTTTCTCGTATTTAAATATTATTTATATTTAGGTATCATTTACAAAAATATCTGGATCAATAGTAAATTTTTGTATATAAAAATATTTAAATCAATAATATATTTTTTCCCGTATACCATTTTTGAATTAAATTTTTGGATCATAAATACCATTTTTCATATAGAAAAATATTTAGATCAATAAATTTTTTTTTTCCCGTATACAGATATTATTAATGTTTAAGTATCGTTTATAAAAATATTTGGATCAATAGTAAATTTTCGTATATAAAAATATTTAGATCAATAATAGATTTTTTCCCGTATAACATTTTTGAATTTAAATTTTTTGGATCGTAAATATCGTTTTTCATATAGAAAAATATTTAGATCAATTATAGATTTTTTCCCGTATACAAATATTATTTATGTTTAGGTAACGTTTATAAAAATATCTAAATCATTAATAGTAAATTTTCGTATATAAAAATATTTAGATCAATAATAGATTTTTTTTTCATATACCATTTTTGAATAAAATTTTTTAGATCATAAATATCATTTTTCGTATATAGAAATATTTAGATCAATAATATATGAGGAGGGATCAAATTACACCAATATATTACACTAGTAGTTACACTCATTTATAACCCTTGATATGATTTAAATCTAATGGTTAGAAATGCCCACTTAGTGACTCATGATTGTTTCTTAAAATAGTTTTCTCCTATTTTTGGTAATAAATAATTTTTTATTTTATCAAATCATAATTTATTTTTCACATAAAATTAAAAAGATCTCTCCTACTTTTTCTAACAATTAAATTACTCTTCATTTTAAAAAAGAAAACGTGTTTGTTAAAAAATATTGAAATTTGTTTAAAATTAAGAATACATATTTTTTAATTTAAAAACTATATTTTTATTAAGAAATATTAGAAATCACCTATTTCAAAATTATATTAATAAAAATCACAAAATGTTTATTATTATTTCTTAAAACTACGTAACTTTATGTATTTCTTATTAACAAATGTTATTTTTCTTTAAATATTGTTTACTCTCAATTTTAAACAAATTAAATTTATTAATGAAATAAAATTACATTCAATTCACTTAATGTTATTAATTTTTTAAAAATATAATGTGATTTTTAATATTTATTAATAAAAAAAATAATTTTTAAATTAAAAACAAGTATTTTTTCTAAACATTAAACAAATTTTACTATTTTATTTAAATAATTATATTGTATTTACTTATTTAACACTACAAAATTGATATACTTTTAAAAATCATTCAAAATCGTATATTATAAAAATAAATAATAAGTAATGAGTAATGATTAACCCGATAAAATATATATATATGAAGTGAATAATAAAACATATAAATTTTATATTATTTTTAAACAATTTCATTTTTTATTTTTTTTTTAATTCTCAACAAAAAGTTTATGTTTTCATCATTTAATTTTTTATACACATTTTGAACATTATTTTATATTCTATTTAAGATTGGTACAATTTCAGTATTTACTTTAAATAATAGAATATGATTTTATATAAAGAAAATAAAAAAGTAAATTTGTTTTAAAATAAAAAGAAGTTTTTTTCTAAGAATCTTGATTGGTTTTATAAAAATTATTTAGAATCACGTTTTCTTTTTTAAAAAAAAAGTTAAAATCAAGTTTTCTTTTTTAAAATGAAGAGTAATTTAATTGTTAAAAAGAGTAGGAGAGATATTTTTAATTTTATGTGAAAAATAAATTATGATTTGATAAAACAAAAAATTATTTATTACCAAAAATAGGAGGAACTATTTTAAGAAACAATCATGAGTCACTAAGTGGGTATTTCTAACCATTGAATTAAAATCATATCAATGGTTATAAATGAGTGTAACTATTAGTGTAATATATTGGTGTAATTTGATCCCTCCTCATAATATATTTTTCCCGTATTTAATTATTATTTATGTTTAGGTATCATTTACAAAAATATTTGGATCAATTGTAAATTTTTGTATATAAAAATATTTAAATCAGTAACAGATTTTTTCCCGTATATTATTTTTGAATTTAAATATTTGGATTATAAATACTATTTTTCTTATAAAGAGTAAATGGAGTATAGAGAGATTAGGGTAAAAAACTAAAAAGGTGAAGAGAGAGAAATAATGGTTAAAGTAAGTTAAAATATAGTTGAATAAAATATTAAGATTATAATGGACAATTGTGTAGATAGACAAAAAAACCAACAATTTTAATAGGTGTAAAAAAAGTAAGGATGGGTAATTTTGTAAAAACCAGAACCACTAATTTTTTTATATTATCGATATTTATTAACTAATAAAATAATCAATTAATATTAATATTAATAAGGATTTCAAGTGTATTAATAGAACTATAGAAACTTCATTCATTTATCCAAAATACATAAATGCATAACCACAACACTGAAACAAGAAAATAAGCATGAATTAGGAAGAAAAATGAGAACCTTAATAAGCTGATGTCAACGTCGGCGACGGAATTCAAAAGACGTGGATCTCTTCATTTCACATCTCGAACTGAAGGGGATCCATATGGTGGCTGAAACAGGATCTGAATTGTTGCCGTGTCTGCGTCGTTGTTGGTTGGGATGAGCGCTTGTTGCTTTCGTCGGCGGCTGGTGAGTGAATCGGAGGGAGTTTTGCCGGTGAGGAGGTGCTTTGGCTGTCGGCGTTGTGGTGTTGTTTCACGGCTCGTTTCTTCTTTTTCCTGTATAAATGACAAAGACAACAACACAACAAAAAACATAGATGAAATTATAAGTGTGGAGAGCCATTTTTGTGGTGATTTTCATGAAATTATGATGATGTTGTGGTTAGTGATAACTTGAATGGAAGCATTTTATCAGTGGATTTATGTTTGATTTGGATTCGCATTATTAAGGTTAGAAATTGGATGTACAGGTTTTGGTATGGCTTTGTACGTGAGAATTGGTTAATGGTGAGAGAGGTTAAGGGTTTGAAATTGTTTCTTTTGGGAGAGAATCATTTTTTTTCTCTGTCCCCTTCTTCTCCTTTTATCACCTCCGAGAAATATCCAACCTGAAATCAAATTAAAAACACAGATTAAATGTCATTAAGTTTTGGCATTCATGTGGCTTCCATCTGTCGGAGTATTGCTTTGGAAATAAATAAATTGGTGTTTTTGAAAAGTTAAGGTCTTTATTGGATTATGATTTTGTGGTTAAATGATATTAAAACATAATACTTGAAATAAAACGTAAAAAATATATATAAGTAATACTAATACTTAATTTTTTTTGTGATTTTGAATAAAAAGTGAATAAAAGTAAAAAAATGAATATTTAAAAAAAAGTTTAATAAAATAAAACGAAAATTAAAATAAAATGATAATAATAATAAAACTTATTTTATTTCTTTTTGTGATTTGTAAAATAAAAATAAAATTATAGTTAGAAATAAATTGAACGGGAAAGAATGTTAGAAGTGGGATTCGAACCCGTGACCTTGTATTTGCAAACCTTACCTCCTTACCGATTATGCTATATTATTTGTTTGAAATAAAAAACCAATTGAAAGCATATGGAGTATCGGTCAGCATTTTGTTATTTATTAAAATATAAATAGTTTAAGAGTAAACTATTATATTTTAAAATATACTTTAAATCGAATATATATAAAATTTAAGATATCAATGTAAATGAACCCAAGATTTTATAAAATTCAATTTTTTGAAATAGTTTCGAATTTTTGAAAAGTGTGGGCAAATTTTGGGGTATGACAGAGTGATTTACCTCAAGTGAGGATTTAATCCACTAATCAATCTTGATTACAATGGTTGTCCACTTAGAAATACTCTAAGTCTTCTAGAGTATACTGATCACACATTGATCACTCTAGGAAATCACCACTTAGAAACTTCTAAGTGTTCTAGAGTCTACTGATCTCACTGATCACTCTAGGAACCTTTTACAAATCAATGTAAAATACAAGAGTATGAATTTGCTTTTTAAAAAGCTATAATCACAATTGTAATATTTCTCATAAGTTCTAAGCTTATCACTCACTAAATATTACAAAGTATGTGAGGTTGAAGATGAAGTTCGTAAGTATTTACTTCAGCAGCGTTTTGGTATTCTTGCAAGAGTTGTATATTGCTTCTGATCAGAACTTCACTATATATAGGCGTTTGAGAAGATGACCGTTGGAATGCATTTAATGCGTTGCGTGATTGGACAGCTTTGCATTTAATGTTTTCACTGTTTTGTCAACTACCTCGAGCCATGTTTTTCTCTGCTTTTACTGACTTTGCCTTTTGTAGCTTCTAACGTTCCTTTTGTCAGTAAGAGATTATACTTCATAGCCTGTCATCTAGTCCTAACTTCTGATCTCAGATTTTGTGAATACAACATTTGAATAATCAGAGTTACAGCTTGGTGCAGAGCATCTTCTTGTCTTCTGACTTTGAAGTGCTTTAGCGTGATACCATAAGAACTTCAGTGCTTCTGCATCTGATCTCAAGTTCTTCTGATGCTTCATAGACCATGTTCTGATTCTGCTTGACCATCTTCTGATGTCTTGCGAGAGCATGTTCTGATGTTGCAATCATGAACCTTCTGAGTCAGTGCTTCTTGGCGCTGAATTGTGCATACTCCTTATATATTTCCTGAAATGAAAAATGCATAGAATTAGAGTACCACATTATCTTATACAAAATTCATATACATTGTTATCATCAAAACAAGAATATTGATCAAAACAAATCTTGTTCTAACAATCTCCCCCTTTTTGATGATGACAAAAACATATATAATTGATATGAATTTGCAATCAGAATATCACATGACAAAAGACAATTACATAGATATAGCATAAGCATATAATCAGAGTGTGTGAATATGTCTCCCACTGAGATTAACAATCTCCCCCTGAAATAAATACTAAAAGAATTTATAAAAAAAGACTTCCTTGAGTATTTTTCATTTCAGCAGAGACTTTCACTTCGCCTAGAACTTCAGAAAATTCAGAGCTTCTGCTTCTTGCTTCCATAGGACAGCTTCAGAGCTTTGAATTTCTTCTTAGTTGTCATAGCATGCTTGATTGAATCAGAACATTCTTGAATGTATCAGAGCATCTTTACATCCTGAAATGTTTCAGAACATACTAGACAAAAATATCAGAACATGAATGTATCAAAGCATAACGTGAATGTGTCAGAGCATTCTTGATAACTATCATGTATCAGAGCATTCTTAGTGAATAGCATTTATCAGAGCATATAAGATGAAGAAAATATATCAGAGCGTATTCTCAACCGAGAACATCAGAGCATTCTACGAATGACTATCAGAACATTCTTCTTCTTGCTTCTGATCTTGAAGCTTCACAGCACTAAGCTTGCTTCAATTTTTCAAGAGCATGCTTCTTTATAGAATTGTCTTTCCTCATGTATTTGCTTCTCATGTTGAGCTTTTTCAGAATATCTTCAATCCTGCAAAAAATCTCAAAGACATAGAACTTGCAAATAATGTTAGGAATGTTGAGACTTAATCCCAGCAACTGATATAATAAATCAAAGCAATTATCATGTTTCTCCCCCTTTTTGTCATAACATCAAAAAGAATTAAAGATTCAAATGATAAAACAACATAAAGTGAAGAAGATAATATTTCATTGATTAACAAAATATATCAGAAGAATACAAGAGGGATAGAAGCAAATGCAAGAAACAAATGCAAGAAACAAGAAAACATCTAAGACCAAGACACACTACGACTGGCCTAGCTTAGAAGCTATCTTGGCAAGAAGGTTTTAAATCTCAGCAGTGCTTTCTGTATGCGTTTTCATAAAAGATCTGAACTCATTGTGAGTTTCCTCATGCTTGTCCAGACGAGAAGCAAGATCAGCTTGATTATATTGAAGAGCCTTCATGGTGTTCATCAGAACAGAAGGTCCAGCAGAAGAAGCATCAAAGCTATTGTCCAGAAGAGGAGTCTCAGCAGCAGCATCGACCATGAGAACATCAGCTTGATTTTCCTTAAGAGGAGATTGCATAGCAGGGTGATTCTCTATAGTTTGTTTCTCAGCATCAGCTTCTGCCTCAGAAGCATCTTCAGCAAACACAGGAGAAGGGATTTCAGAATCTGGATTCTCGAGAGCCAGAAGAATTTCAGCCAAATTCTTTGGAGGTGTAGGAGCAGCAGGTTCTGATGGGTATTCAACTTCTGGATATACCATATCTGGTGCCTTAGCAGAGGGATTCTCCCTTAACCAGTTGAATAAGAACTTAAAATCTCCAGTCAGAACATGGAGAGAAGACTTCCACACAACCATAGCAAGAGGATGCACCTTTTCAAGCTCGTCAATAAATTCTTTCTCTTCAAGAGATTTCCAACTTCTGATGGGGTGATAGTACTTATCATCATCTAACTCCAAAAAGTAGCCAGGAGATCCAGTACTTTCAGCCAAGCATCTCTTCTGGATGTTCAGAAAATCAGTCTGAATATCCTTCTTAAAGACTTTCCACAACTTGCAAGGAACAACATGATCCATCTTGGACTCATGAGCAGCTTTCAGAGTCTCCAATCCAGTTCTGACCTTACACATCAATAGGTCATAGCAAGCATTAATAGAGGGTTCAGGAGGATTGAAAGTGAAACAATAATCAGGGTAAAGAAGACTATAGGGTTTTGATTCTCTTGAGAACAAAGCAAGGGGGTAGAAGATGAAGAATTTGTGGTGAAGGTGGTTGAGAGGATATTTTCAGAAGGAAGATGGGGAGTGATAGCATTTTGTGGTTGAGGGTTTTGAACAGGTGTAGAATGAAGTGGTTGGTTTCTGTTTGTGGTTATGGAAGAAGATGGAGTGACAGAAGGAGGAGGATTTTTCTAAGGGGGACGGTCAGAAGAATGGTAAATTTTATGAATGAGCTTCTCAAGCTGTTCATCAGTTCTTTTAGGTTTGAGAGGCTCTCTGGGTTTCTTCTGCTTCTTTGCTTGCTTAGAATCAGGGCCTTCTTCTATGGCCTTTGTCGCTACCGCGAAAAATGGAATCAGAGTCGTCACTAATATATTTATCCCATAAGGGAAAGGAATACCAGGAAACCTAACTCAGAATAAGAATGAGGTCTTTCGACCAGAGAACAGGGCATGGGAGTCGGTTACGCAAGGGGAAGGTGCTAACACCTCTCACGCCCATCGTACTCGATGGTATCCACCTATGTTTGTTTCTATCTAAAGGGTTTATCTATGTCTAATCCTAAATGCGAATGAATGCAAAAGAAATACGGGGAAAAGAAGCAATTATTTACAAGTGTGCTCGCTTAGGCCCCGCGACCCAATGCCTACGTATCCTTTACAAGGAATCAGAGCTACCGTAGTTCGGCTCAAGATTTTCTATGTTTTGGTGTTTTTTAGGTGAATAGAGGTTAAAGTCGCATTCCACGATGCTCGAACTTTGGAGACTTACACGCCTAATTATGGAATGGATTCAACATGTTCTTAAGAATGCCACGAGGGCGAGAGACAAAAGAGAGTTTGAGCGTTTCGAGGGAATCCCTTAAGAAAGGGAAGCTCGAGTTACTCTTTGGTTTGTGTTTTTTATGATTGGGAACTTCCACTCAAGTGGGACCCTTAAGCAAGGGAGATCCAAGCACTCGAATGATTCCCTTAAGCAAGGGAGATTCAAGCTTCCACCCCCTATTTAATGATTTTCACTTTTTTATTAATGTTTTTTAAGTGTTTTCTTTGTATTTTTTAAAGGGATTTTATTTGGATATTTATTAAGTGTTTTAGTGTTGTAAAAGAAAAAGAAATGAAAAGGGGGAGACTAACCTAATTTCTAAACCTAGAGTTATTGTTATGTACAAAGGGAACCTAAACCTAATGTTAACATGCTAAATTCTAAAAGGAGCATACAAATGATATTAACAAAATGGGCCAAAATTATGGCAAAAAACAAGTAACAAAATCACACAACAATTATACGAAAATAACATGGAAATGGTAGAAAGAAATAAAAGAAGTGATCCAAAAATTAGCCTAAAAATATACTACTATTTTTAAGAGTTTTTAGTGTTAAGGGAAATCTAAATCAAGCTTAACTATGTTAAAATCTATTAATCCTAAAACTAACATTTTTATTGTTTTCTATGTCATTTTTTTTATTACCTAAAAATCAAGCAAAAATTATGATTCTAAATGTTGTCATTACCTAAAAATCTAATGAGAAAATTATGATTTTACGCTTTTTATTATCTAAAAAAACTATGTCAAAAAATCTAAATCTAACATGAAAGAATGGGCTCAGGGGGGTGCATATTGAATTAGAGGCGTGACTAGAAATCTGGACGCAGGGCCCAATAGGTTGGCCCAAACAGACTGTTTTTGTTTAGATTTTGTGCAAAAAAAGAGAGCATGTCTGTGGGCCAAAAGGTGGTATGTGGACCGAACTTTCGTATGGGCCAAAAGGATTTTGATCCAACTTCACTCAGAATTACTCAATTCAGATTCATTTCGTTTTACACATTTGGCCCAAATGGTATTGATCCAATTCAGATTCATTTCGTTTTCCATCAGGTTTTATTATTCAAAACAAAAGTTAATCAATTCCACTTAATCACCAATTAACATCAAATTTACTACCTAATACAGCCGTTATACTAATTAATGCATATTAATTTAAGAAGAAATTGAAAGAGGGGGCTAGGGTTACCTGATTGTGATAATTGAACGTAGGAAAACTCCCACACTCTTCCCTTCACTCACGAACGATGGCGGCCCCCCTCACCAGAAACAACGGCGTTCAGAAGACTCCCTCCGGTGAAGCTCTCGTTCTCCTTGTCTTGCCAACTCACTCTCTTCGTTCCCGTCGCCTCTGATCGGAGATTTTCCCCGCCTCCATGAACTCGATATCTATCCTTCCCTCTCTTCTCTCTCGGTCTCAATCTCTTCGATTCAGCAATGAACGAACAACGAAATCGAAAGAAACGCTTAGAGATACTTGCCGACTGGAAAAAGTTTCTGGCGCTTCTCCGATTGCGATCGCAAAGACGAGAAAACCAGAGACTGTCTTTTGGAGTATTCAGGTATGAGTGTATTGATCTCTTAGCTTCTGCTTTCTTCCTTTTTTTTTATTTGCAATTTTGAGAACGTTGTGATGATGTTGCATTGTTGTTGAGGAAGAAGAATGAAGATGGAAGTTGATTCGGTTGATTGAAGATGAAGGTTCTGAGATGCGATGGAGAATCCAAGGAGAAAGATAATTCTGAATTCAGAGAGGAAGATTGAAGATGATGAATATATAGAGATGATGAAGATTCAGATTGAAGATTCTGGTGGTTGAAGAATTGGTGGTGAAGATTGAAGAATTGGTTCAGAGGTTAGTTACAAGATCCATTTTATGTTATGATCTCCTTGTTCTTCTGATAATTTTATTCTTCCATCTCTTTTGATTTCTCTTGTGTGTGATTGAGTTGAGAGGGAAGGATGAATGAAGTGGTGTGTGTGATGATGGTGAAGCAAAGAGAGTTCAGAGAGATTGGAGAGAGAGATTGAAGGAGGTAGAAGATGAAGTTTGAAGAGTGAAAATGGTGGATGAATGGTGTGGAGGAGAAAAAAATGGTTGAAGCCCCTGAATTATGGAGAGAGAAGAGATTATATAGGTGAAGGTGATTGATTTGAGCTAGTGGATTTAGTGAAGTTAGTTAAAGATCTGAGGGTGGAAATCGAAACCCAGAGATGTTAGTTACATGTGGTTAGGATTCTGTTATAGCTGTTGTAGTTGGTTATTTCTATTTGGTAACTGTTAGGTCTATTTTCAGTTTCAGTTAGTTATAGGTTTTTGGTTAGGGAAGACAGTTTGGACAGTTAGGAAGTTAGTTAGTTAGGGGATAAGAGATTAGGGCCCTTGGATGGTGAATTCTTGTTATGAAAGGAATGGTGAGGATTGAAGTTAGTTGGAGGTTGTTAGGATAGGTTTGAAGGTTAGAAAAGTTAATGAAACAGTGATTGGTTTTGAAATGAATAGCTTTGTGCTTGAATTGATATAAACTGAACTGCACATGACGAATACCCTATGGGACAGAATGCTTCAATTGAGATAACTTAAAATATTGCAAACTGTCAGTTTGAATTTTCTGCATAACTTTGCCTTGTGCTGGCTGTTTGAATTCATTGATGGACTGGCTTGGTCTTTCTTTTATGTATGCAGGGATGTTGATTCATGAACGAAGGTTGCAGGGCTGTTTTGTTGTAGCTTGTATGTGCAAGTGTTTGGTATGAAACTGATATGTTGGTTACAAGTTGCTAGTGTAAAGGCTGTTATGTATTTGTTTATTTTCTAGACGATGAATGTGTGTATTGGACTGTGTTCAAAGTGTGAGTATGCAGCTGTTATGAATATGAACTTTGGTTTTTTCTCTTCTTTTTCTGAGTGTCCCTTTAACTGATATAGTGCCTGTTTTTATATTCTGATGCAGGGCATTTATCTTGGATGAATTTTGAGCATTAGAAGCTACAAGGCTTGAAGCTTGAAGTCTGAAGATGTATGATGCATAAGAGGATGACTCATGGAGCTGAAGTGAAAAACTCTGAAGTTCAGAAGAGCAATGAGTCTAGGATCATGGTTGACTTCGGCCAACTATTTGTCAATCAACTCTTTTTTTTTTTGTAATTTCTTACTATATGGTTTATTAATCTCTTTTAGGATTGAACTTGTAATTTAGTAATTGATGGCCCTTCTTGTAATGGATTCCTTTTTGAAAGATACTGCAACAACTTTGAATGTGTCTTTAAATTACCAAACTTCTTGGATAAGCGTTTCTAAATGCCAACTTGTAATGGTTTCCGTGTCCGTTGAAACTTGGTACCCCAAACAATGTAGCTTGTATCACAAGTAAACAAGTGGACCATATGAAGTGTCTTGAATTGCTGAAATATAGATCCTCAAGGATGTCTCAGTAGATACACTGCGTCTTAACCAAATGATGAACACAAGCTTAGGAGTAGGTAACTTGAACCATAGTTCACAAAGACAACTTTGAGCACAATGGTAAATCCTTGAATTCCTTGTAACATTTGAAAGGAGAATGTCCCTCGTAGTTAAATGACAGAAATCTATAGTAACCATGAATCAAAATCCTAGCTTCCAACCATGATAGATGAGGAAATAACTTGAATTAACCTTGAATGGGGATAAGAGCCTCAAATTAATAGCCAAACTCAATCCCTCCAAGATCCTTGATCCCATTGCCATATGTTTATTTGATGAATGAATGCAAAGTGTTATGTTAATGCCTAATGGAGAGATGCATATGAAATCGGAAGTCTAAGCAAGTTAGGAATAAATATGTGGGCAAATTTTGGGGTGCAACAGCCTTTCTCTTCGGTTTCTTTTCTTTCTTCTTCTGTTCCTTCTTTCTTAACTCATCCAGAGATGGAAGAGTTCTTCCTCGAATCCATGCAGGATCAACAAAAGTTTGAGCTTTAACGCATGACTTCAAATAGCGTTTAACAGATTTGTCTAGCTCCTCTTTGAACATATGAGAGAAACTCACAACAGGAGTTCTTCTAGTTAGAATATTTGGAAACATTGTTGAAGGAGTGGTCACTTCTTCAATTAGCTGCATCCTTTTTAGAGTCTGAGCATTCAGAATAACCCCTTGGATAGCAGTCAAGTTTTTAGATGGGCCAACTGTTCTTAGAACATCTATCAAGCCACTCTCAATCAGAATATCTGAAATCATCCTTCCAAGAGGAATAGTATTCTTCTTGAGTTTGGGATTCTTCTGACGTTCTTCATCTCTTGATTCTTCAATATTAGTCTTCAGATGTTGAAAAAGAATGTGTGGCAGATTAACTCTCATGCCTTTTTCAATGCAGAATAATATATACTTCTGATCCTGATTGACATAGGTAGCAGCGCTTGATGATTTTCTGTGATAGAGAGATCCCAGAATGATCTCAGCCCATACTCTATAGGAAAGCTTCAAGGCAGTAGTGAAAGTAGAGGCTGTAACGCTCGGAAAAATAAGTATATGCTTGATTTGGACGTTGTGACGTTTATTGGAATTTTACCGTTTTTGGAGTCGTTTCAGTCGGTATTAGTTCGGGTTGGCGGACTAATATTTAATTGAAGGTTTTCATATTTTTGGTACTAGAAATATTATTAAGGTAATATTCCGCGTTTTGGGGGCGTTTGAACGATATTTGAGCGTAGGGGCATTTTGGTCATTTCCGCGGGGTAGATATTTTCTTTATAAGAAAGAGATATTTGTGAGAAAAGAGAAAGAAAGGGAAGAGAGAAATAAGAAGAGCAAAGATGGAGAGAAAGTGAAGAAGGGGATTTTGGAGAAGATGAAGAATCAAACCAAGGTAAGGGGGTGAATCTAATTTATCTTGGATGTATGATTCTTAATAGTCTTGTTCTTGTTTTGTTCTTGTTCATCTTCTTCATCCTTTCCATATTTTCCATTTCTCTTGTTTTGTAAGAAATTGTGATGTTTTCATGATATAGCAAGATTCAAACATGTCTTGATTGGTATTTTGTATATAATCATGTCCTTGTGGTGTTATGGTGATTGATCATGCTTTCTTTTGCATTTCCATGGCTTGATTGAGTTTGAATAAAATGTTAGGTTTTGAGAAATATTGATGAATCAACCATGAAAAGTTTGATGTTAGGTTGTTTCTATGGTTTGTATGTGTTGTATTGGTGTTATAATGATGTTTTGGAGTGGTTTTGGTGGGTATAAGGGGCTTGAGACAGTTCTGGTTCGTGCTGGTTTTTTCTGGGTTTCCGCAGGTCCGCTGAACGGAGGGGGGTCTGCTGAGCGGAGTTTTCTTAGGCTCGCTTCTGGCAGGGTCCGCTGAGCGGAGCTCAAGCGGCCAACAACATTTTCTGTTTTTCCAAAACTTTGAAACTTCGTAACTCTTGGACCGTAACTCCGATTTTGTCGCCGTTCGAAGCGTTGGAAAGCTAACGCAATGAACTATAATATGATTTAGTGAAATGATTCATAGGATGTAGTATCCTATTATTTTTATTAGGATTTAGTGATAGAACTATGTAGGGTTAACTTATGAAGTATGTTTATGTTTTCCAAACTTTGAAAGGTCGTATCTTTTAACTCGGGTGTTCGTTTTATGTGTTGTTTAAAACGTTCGGAATCTATTTCCATGCTCTATATGATGATGTAGGATGTAGTAGTGGTTGGTTGATTTTCATAAATGGTTTTGTAAACTAGTGCATGATAAATCATGATGATGTGTTATGTATTAATGAATGTTCATTCTTGATATGTGATGATGTTTGGTTGTTTGTTATTAACATGATGTGTGGCCTTATGGCAAGTAATTGTTGTTATGAGAATGATGTATTATCATTGTTGAATTGTTGTTATTACAACTTGTTGATGATGTATTGATGGAGTTGTGGGCCAATGGCCAATATTAATTTGATGTGATGCAATTATGCGATCATTTATGCCGATGTGGCTAGTGTGTTTTGACGGTGAATGTGTGTTATGTGCTTATTAATGCCCGTGTGGTAATTATGGTGTGATGTAATTGATAACGATGTTATTAATTGGTGATGTATCCTTTTGGATAGAATATAAACGGTGTAACGTGAGTATGTGACCGTGTTATATTATTGATGATGTTGTTGTCATGTAATAGAGTCATGTATTTGCACAGCATAACATTTCAATACGTTAATGGCGGAATGCTATTAACAGGTGGCCTGCGGGCATTGGTTACCAGTATGAGCTTAATGCTCGGTAACGGTATATTAGCCTGAGTGGCAAGAGGTCATCAGTGGGAGCTACATGCTCGGTGACGACAGCCTGCGGGCTTCCTAAGTGGAATAAAGTCCCAGCATAATGCTCGGCAAGGTGTATTTGTCATAATGACAAGGAGGAGTTTACTCCGGATTTGGTACCACATGCATATGCATAGTCGAGTCTCTTTCATCATTGTCCGTCTTTATAATTTATGTTATCATTCAAGTGTAGTATTACTTATATATTGATTGTGGTTAAATGAGTGGATTACTTTGTTGTATGATTCTTGATACTCTGATATTTTCTTGCCTAAATGTCCGTCTTTTCAAGGTGTTTGTTTGGTTACTTAGTGTAACATCCTGACTGTGTTGTATGAAATTTTAATACTCTGATATTTTCTTGCCTAAATGCTTGGGTAGAATTGGGGTGTTACATTAGTGGTATTAGAGCAGGTTGGTCTGTCCGGCCAGTGTTGTCTAATGTTGTTTAATTCCTCAGTACGTGATAAGTGTGTGGAGCACTGTCAGTACTTATTGTGCCTCTAGTCAGTTGTATGCAGGAATGGTTTGAAGCTAAGTGGGGGAGAAGATATGCTTCTCGGATATGTTTCAGTTGCAAGATGTTAGTATGCTACTGAGGGCAGCAGTACTAGTGTTGTTGGAATTTGTTGTTTTCTGAAGTGAAGGTGACTTGGACTTAAGACTTTGATTGTTAATCAAGTTGGAGTGTCTCGGAGTATATTTTGGTTATTTCTAAAGAATGGAATTTAGAAAGTTGTGATGCTCTAACGCTACTGATGGACTGTGAAGTTGTTGTTTGAGTAGCCTTGTGTGAGGTGTCTTTGTTGGATCAGTGATTTAGGAAAGTATTGTGGTAGACTTTGTTGTAGGAGTTATTGACGTTGTTGGAAATGTTCTGAAACTCGAGTGAGAATTAGGAGTATGAAGAGTTGAGTAGGATCTCAGGAATTTTATTCTTAGGATTTGTTAGAAGTGTTTTGGTACGTAGCTACAAGACGACGGGTTGGCTGGTTCAGATGATCTTGAGAGGTTTGTGAATTATGGAATCATAGTGCTTCTGTGCTATGAGCAAAAGTTGGAAAGAATATTATTAATGTTGGTACTGATAGTTTATACTCTATTATGATTGTCGGCTACCTATTGACAAATTGAGGACTTGATCACCCTTAATCTCTTGTTGATAGTGGACGGGATCGTATTGGACGTGATAGGCTTATCTGGCTAGTTTGACAATATTGGAAGTGAATGAGTCGGTGCAAGGTGGTACGATGTTGTTTATGTTGTCGACGACTTTAGATGTTCTTGAGGAATAGCAATTGTGGGAATTGCGGATAGTTGTGCATTTGTATAAGTGTTTCTTGAAGGTTTAATTGATTCATCGTTGAAAAGAGGAATTCTGTCTTGGAGTTCTGTTTTGACGGATTTAGTTCCTAGAACTATTGTTTTGTCGAGGGTTCCGTATCGGATGCCCACTTCTGAGTTGAAAGAGTTGAGGAGTCGACTTAAGGATTTTCTTGAGAAGAGGTTTGTTCGTTCGAGTGTGTCGCCGTAGGGTGCACGTGTTTTGTTGGTTAATGTAATACGGTGAACTGACTTTTTTATCGAAATATCGCGGATAGCAAGAGTCACCACCGACTTTTATTTTATCCAAACAAGTTAGAAAGGCTAAAAGAAACAAGAAAAACCTTTTAAATAAAATAGGGTTCGGGGGGTAATTATGCAAAGGGAAGGTGTAAGGCACCCTTTGCATCCATGGTTTTCCATGGGCTCTTAATTGCTTTGCTCTTTTTTTTTTAGAAAAGTAGATGAAAAAGATAGGGACTTTAGCTCGTAAATGAGCGTAGCCCTTTTGAAGAATTATGAGAAAGAATATAACAAAGGTTTAGAGCAAGACAAAGCAATTAAGGGCAATTACCTTAAACTTAGATGATAGGTTTCTTTTAGCCTTTCAGGGTGAAAGGGTCTATCCTTGCCATAAGATGGCAGGAAGCCTTTCGTTTGGAGGTTGAAGGGTCATCGGGTTATCGTTCGCCATAAGACTGACCCATGCCATAGAGAGGCAGGTAGTCTAAGGGAAGGATCAGAATAGCCTTTTTCGTAGGCAGCCAGAGGATACCTTAGCCTTTTCTTAGGCAACTTTCGAGGGTCGAGATCATGTATATCGAAGGCAGCATCATTAGGGACCATGATCTTAATCGAGGCAACTGGCTAAGGTATCCTCGTATTCGAGGGACTGGCTATTCTGCAAAAAATACACAAGGCAACAGGCAACAGGCAACAGGCAACAGAGAGGTTACCCCAAAAGTGTGCGTGTGTGCACCAATCACGTGATCATATTCAATTATATTGTCTTATAATTAGGTGATTCTAATTTAGTTCAGAGTTACACTCCCTAAAATTACTAACCACAACAATATAGACAAATAATTAAAGCAATACGGGGAAGGGAAATTGTAACCAGCGGAGGAGAGGAGAATTGAAACCAGCGGGATATAATTAAAAAGCAAAAGGTTTAACACAAGTAATAATTGAAAATAGGGTTTAGGGTTACCAACACTCGTAGCTTTGGCAGTCGACAAACCCTGAAAATTGGAAAAGAAAGAATAAACAGAGGGGTGAGTGCATTATCGGTTCGGAGGTAAACGAGGTTAACCCTAAAAATATAAGGATAAATAATTTAAAAATAATCAAATAGACAAAGAAAGGCACTTAGCTTTGCATTTGATCTGATATGGTTGGCAGCCGGAGGAGAGCCTCGGAGGTAACCCTGAAAAGGCAAAAAGGCAAGGCATAGAAAGGAGTGAATGTATGCACAGTTCAAAAATATAAGGGCAAACCCTAAAATTAAAAGGAAATAAAATAGACTTTTAAAAAAATAAATAGGGTACTTAACTTTGGGGTTTTTGACCAGGCGCGTAGTCGGAAGAAACCCTGTTGATAACCCTGAAAAGGTATAAAAATAAAATGTATTCAGTGTAGGACATGATCTTCGTAAACCCTGATTAGGGTTCGAATTAAATAAGAAAATACTAACGATTTAATTAATTATTGGTCTCACGACCTAATTAATTAAATCGGGAGTAAGAAAATAAAATCGAGAATAAAAATAATTTTTATGCATTTTTTGGAATTAAAACAAAATAACTATGATTTTTTTTAGATATGTATACAATTAAATAAGTAATTAAATATAAATTAAATAAGATATATAAATAAAACAAAAATTTAAAAACATGATAGTTTTAATGTTAATAGGAAAAAAGAAAAAATGCTATATAAATATAAAAATAGTAAATAAATAAAAAAAGGAAGTTGTATAATAAAAAGTAAAAAAAATTGCAAAAAAACTTAACTCGGATTCAATGCTGCGCATGCCCCTGAGCCCTTGATGTGCCTGCAGCTTGGAGGCGTTGGATCGGGAGAGAGAAGCGATCAGACGGCCAAAGGAGTGAGAGCGCATCGTAAGTGTATACGCGCGAAGTAACGAATTTGGACGGATTCAAAATCCAAAACGCACGCAAGCCCCACCAATCACAGGAAGACACGTCTTTGTCTTCTTCGTTGGAATTTTCAGACCGAGGCTTTTACAGCGCTTTTCATATGCGCGCTATAAAAGCTTGCACATATTATACCTGCAAAAATAAAAAAGGACCCAAACCACACCAAAAATTTGGCGCGACCATTCAAAAGAGATCGTCCAACATCCCTAAGCACGACTATGGCCTCGATTTAACCTGATTTTGGCTAAAATAGAAAGCCCCAAATTGAAGCTTCGAAACCCTAACATGGTATAACTCTCGAGACAGCATAGGAATGTAATTAAAACTCCAGAATCAATCCAATCATCAATATAAACATGAATATGCAATCATAAATCAATGAGGATGCTTGTAATATGCAAATCGAGCAAAGTTTAAAAACGACAAACCGTGAGGATTTGCGATGGATTCAAAGAGCTAGGAACTTGGAAGAGGATTGAGACACACTCAAATATGCCCTAGGAACCAGTCTTGATCGATAGCAACACTTGAATCGACCTCAATCTCAGAATTGAATCTTGAGTTTTTACTTGATTTTTCACTCGGATTTTGTTCTCTTGAAGCTGCCAAAAACGTGAACCCTAGTATATGGATTGGTTCATGTACTTATAGAGATGATTTTAGGGTGAATCTTCAGTCTTGAATCTCAAGAAATCTTTGATTGAAAATATGGGAAATTTGATTTGATACAAGCTTCCAAATTTGGCCTTTGATTGATTTTTACACCTCTAATTATGCGAACGAAATTTTATTGTCTTAATGAGGAAATTTGATTGATATTTGGCTTAAAATTGGAGAAAAAATCATATCTTTTATTTTTATTATTTTACATGATTAAATTATGATTTTTTAATAAATAAAAACCATAAAATATCAATAAAAACAATACCAAATGAAAAAATATATTTCTGGGACGTGCATGGGCCTAAGATGAAGTTTGGATGAAAAAAAACATAGGCCCATTTGGAAATGTTTGGAGTTTTGAACCTTTTCTCTTCACACATTTTTTTCAAGATAGTCCAACTTTGACAAAGCATTTCTCCCTCAATTTTTGAGTTATGGAAGTGTTCTAGGACTTTTTAGAAACCTTAGAGAGTCCTCTAACCAGTTTCTTTGGTATCATATCAAAATTATTTTCCATGCTCATTTTATGTCCTTTTGAAAAAAGTGTCTTTTTGTTGACTTTTGAAAGGGACCTATAATGTTTTGGTCCATATCTCTTAATTGAAGCATTTCTAGACTTGGCATGTGAGAGACAAAGTTGTAGAGAATCAAATTTCCTTCAAAATGAGCTTTGGATGGGAAATTTCTGATGTTCCATGTGAGAGTTATGAATGGTCAAAGTTCAGTTGACTTTTCCTATAGAAAACCCTAATTTAGAAACTTTTTGAGTTGTTGATTTTTGATCTTTCCTTGATGAACCATGATCAATTCTTGATCAAATGGTGAATGATACTTTAATATGAGGATCTTGACAAAAAATCAGGAGTTTTGACTTTGCTTTGACCACAGTTGACTTTTAGGTCATCCCAGTCGACTGTTGACTTTCTGAACAATTGAGTGCCCAATCTTTTGAGATGAGACTTCATACTTGTCATGGAGATGATGTAGGATATGTTGAGCCATATGATATGCCTTGGAGCCATTGATTCACTTATTTCCCTTTGAATGAGTCAACCCTAGTTTTAGAGCTTTTGTATAGGAGAGTGTGTTTAGGAGCTTTGTGTATTGATTTGAATTTGTACAAGAGAAATAGTATGGGCAAATTTTGGGGTATGACAGCTGCCCCTGTTCAATTATCTTAAACCTGAAGATGTAGAGTGGTTTGTATGCCAGTCGGTATCTGAAGGTGGAAGGTGATTGAACACTAGAATACTGAGAAAATTTGCCCTAGCTGAAGTAGGGTCTCTTGTCGGAGATGGGCTTGAAGATGCCATCCAGGTGTTTTGAGAAGATGTATGATGGAGATGGGCTTGAAGATGCCATCCGACTTGATATACTTGAGAGTTATAAAATGTCGTACGTTAGACTGGGTCTAGCTTGCATCCTCAGATGTCTGGAAAACCGTACGTTAGGTCAAAGAATAAATCGTGCGTTAGACTATTCTCAATTGCATCCTTAGATGTCTGGAAAACCGTGCGTTAGGTCGAAGAATAAATCGTGCGTTAGACTATTCTCAATTGCATCCTCAGATGTCTGGAAAACCGTGCGTTTGGTCGAAGAATAAATCGTGCGTTAGACTATTCTCAATTGCATCCTCAGATGTCTAGAAAACCGTGCGTTAGGTCGAAGAATAAATCGTGCGTTAGACTATTCTCAATTGCATCCTCAGATGTCTAGAAAACCGTGCGTTAGGTCGAAGAATAAATCGTGCGTTAGACTATTCTCAATTGCATCCTTAGATGTCTGGAAAACCGTGCTTTAGGTCGAAGAATAAATCGTGTGTTAGACTATTCTCTATTGCATCCTTAGATGTCTGGAAAACCGTACGTTAGGCGTTGTTTGGAATAAGATTCGAATCTTCGTACCTGTCAAGTATTGTTAGTACTCATGCAATGTTATGATGCATGTATTATGTAACGAATCTCTCAAAATAAATGAGAAACCTACATGACATGTATGAATGAGGTAATGATTGCATTGTATGAAATGTGTTTATGATATATGATGTATGATTTATCCTGTCTTGATTGAGAAAATAAATCTCTGTGTCTGATCTTGTTTTGAAGATGCTCAGTTGGGGATTTATGATTTCTGCTTGGGGATGATTAGTAACTTGATACACCCTGCCTGGGGACCAGAGATATTGATAAATTCTATTGGGGAACTATATCCTTTGTTGAGAGTATTGAAGATATCTTCTTAATGAATACTCTGTGGGGATTCCTTCAGATTATTGACTTCGAAGGAGGACTTCTGGATTACCTTAGACATTGTCTCTTTTTCCTTTCCTATCTAATGAACTAATAGATGTTTTTGTGACCGAAAAATATATGATAATCATGTTCATATGCATATGTTCATTCAACATTATCATTGGACGTTTGCGTATTCGAAAAAAAAAAGAAAAAAGAGGAAAACTCGAAAGTGAGAAAGTAACTTGTATTAAGAAGGCCATGAATAGGCAAAATAAAAACATATTGTGTTTTTTTTTTTGAAAAAGGTACAGAATAAAACAAAAGAAAAGTAGCTATGTGTAAACAATCCTATTGAGTTTCAACTCTGCTATTGCTATTATGTCTTCGAGCGTCTCATCCCTTGCTTGTTGGAGAAAGATGATTGAATCGATCCGCGCCTTTTGAACTTGGTGTTGTAGATATATCTGATTGATGAATGATGTGAACGAGACATAGTCGTACGCTTAATCCTTAACTTTTGCCTAGACCTCCCTTTCAGGTTTTCGGTCTAGCAGGATACCCTTTTTTGCCCAAGTCGCCCTTTCGGGTTTTCAACTTGCCGGGTGTACATTTTTTATATATATATCCCTAATTTTTGCCCAACCCCTTTTGGTTTGCCGGGATGCCCTTACTTTTGCCTAGGTACGTCGACCTAGCGGGTCATATTTATGCGTAGTATTTTTTTGACTATGTCTGCGTTCACAGGCTGTGGGAAGTCTTCTCCGTCCATAGTAGTGAGTATCATGGCTCCTCCGGAAAATATCTTCTTGATTACGAATGGTCCCTCGTAGGTGGGAGTCCACTTGCCCCTAGGATCACCTTGTGGTAGGATAATCCTCTTTATGACCAAGTCACCAGCCTGATAAACTTGTTGTTTGACTTTTTTGTTGAATGCCTTGATCATACGCTTCTGATACAATTGTCCATGACAGACAGCCGCAAGCCTCTTTTCGTCGATCAGGTTTATCTGATCCAGTCGAGTTTGAATCCATTCATCTTCGTCTAGCTCTGCCTCTTTCATGATCCTTAAGGATGGAATCTGAACTTCGATCGGTAGCACAACCTCCATGCCATAGACTAATGAGAACGGGGTTGCCCCAGTCGATGTACGTGCAGAAGTACGATAGCCGTGAAGAGCAAATGGTAACATCTCGTGCCAATCCTTATAAGTCACAGTCATTTTCTGTACAATCTTCTTTATGTTCTTGTTGGCGGCTTCCACAGTGTCGTTCATCTTTGGTCTATATGGAGAAGAGTTGTGATGCTTGATGTTGAACTGTGTGCAGAGCTCGGTAATCATCTTGTTATTTAAATTGGTACCATTATCAGTGATAATCCTCTCGGGGATGCCATACCGACAAATGAGATTGTGCTTAATGAATCGAGCCACCACATTCTTGGTTACGGAAGCAAAGGAAGCAGCCTCTACCCATTTGGTAAAGTAGTCAATGGCTACAAGGATGAAGCGGTGTCCATTGGACGCGGTAGGTTTCATCTCCCCGATCATATCAATGCCCCACATTGCAAAAGGCCAAGGAGCGGTCAGCACATTTAGAGGAACAGGAGGCACGTGTACTTTGTCGGCGTATATCTGACACTTGTGGCAAGTTCTTGAGTGTTGGTGACAGTCAGTTTCCATAGTGGACCAAGTAGCCTGCTCTCAGAATCTTTTTAGCCATAGTATGCCCACTAGAATGGGTTCCAAAAGTGTCGTCATGCATGTCCTCCATGATCTCTTCAGCTTCCTTCTTGTTCACACAACGAAGCAGGGTTGAATCATGGTTGCACTTGTATAAGGTTCCATTGCTCAGAAAGAACTTGGATGCGAACCTTCTCAAGAATTTCTTGTCAGTGATGGATGCCCCTTCAGGGTATTCTTGAGTCTCGAGGTATCTTTTTACTTCGTGAAACCATGGTTTCTCTTCAACCTCGTCAGTAACTATCTCGTAACAGTATGCTGGTTCGTCATATCTTTCAATAATAACTATAGGAGCCTCGTTGTCCCATCTGACTTTGAACATGGATGACATAGTAGCTAATGCGTCTGCCAGTTGATTCTCTTCTCGGGGAATGTGTTCAAAAGTAATCTCTTCGAAGTGTGGAATTAAAGATAGCACCAAATCTTTATAAGGCATGAGATTAGGATGCTTCGTGTCCCATTCTCCTTTGATTTGACTGATTACTAAGGCTGAATCCCCATATACTTCTAAGAACTTGATTCTTAAGTCAATAGCAGCTCTGAGTCCCAAAATACATGCTTCATACTCAGCCATATTATTGGTACAGTCGAAACATAGTCTTGCTGTGAACGGGGTGTGTCCACCTGCGGGAGAGACAATCACAGCGCCAATACCATTACCAAGTGCATTCGAAGCTCCATCAAAAACCATAGTCCATCGGGATCCTGGTTCAGATCCTTCATCCGGGCCAGGTTGTTCATAATCAGTAACAAGCATCACATCTTCATCTGGAAATTCAAAACTCATAGATTGATAGTCGTCTACAGCTTGTTGGGCCAAATGATTTGCCACTACACTTCCTTTGATTGCTTTCTGTGTTGTATATTGGATGTCGTATTCTGTTAGTATCATTTGCCATCTTGCTATTCGTCCAGAGAGAGCGGGTTTTTCAAACACATGCTTGATAGGATCCATTCTAGAAATCAACAAAGTGGTATGGTTCAACATATACTGTCTTAGTCGGCGAGCAGCCCATGCCAAAGCACAGCAAGTTTTCTCGAGCAGTGAGTATCTTGTTTCACAGTCGCTAAACTTTTTGCTAAGGTAATATATTGCATGCTCTTTTCGACCAGACTCGTCATGTTGCCCCAGTACGCACCCCATCGAATTCTCTAACACTGTTAAGTACATGATTAGAGGTCTTCCTTCAGCGGGTGGTATCATGATCGGAGGTTCTTGCAGGTACTTCTTTATCTTGTCAAAGGCTTCTTGACATTGGTCGTTCCATTTCACTACTTGATCTTTCCTCAGTAACTTGAAGATTGGCTCACAAGTAGCGGTCAGATGGGAGATAAATCTAGCAATGTAGTTCAGACGTCCCAAGAATCCTCTAACTTCTTTCTCGTTTCGTGGAGCAGGCATCTCTTGTATAGCTTTTACCTTTGCAGGATAGACTTCAATACCTTTACTACTAACAACGAAACCCAGCAGCTTACCAGACCTTACGCTAAAGGTACACTTGTTCTGATTCAGTCTCAGCTTGTACTTCTTCAACCTATCAAACAACTTCTGTAGATGGACCAGATGTTCTTCTTCAGTGTTGGACTTCGCAATCATATCGTCAACATAGACCTCTATTTCTTTGTGGATCATGTCATGGAATAGAGCTACCATTGCACGTTGGTACGTTGCCCCAGCATTCTTCAATCCAAAGGGCATGACTTTGTAACAGAAAGTGCCCCAAGGTGTAGTAAAAGTTGTCTTTTCCATGTCTTCGGGTGCCATCTTAATCTGATTGTAACCTGAGAAACCATCCATGAAAGAGAAAACTTTGCATTGCGCAGTACTATCAACCAGAATGTCGATATGTGGTAGGGGAAAATCATCTTTAGGGCTTGCTCGATTCAAATCTCTGTAGTCTACACACATTCTGACCTTTCCATCCTTCTTGGGTACGGGTACTATATTGGCAATCCATGGCGGATAACTCACTACTTTCAGGAACCCAACGTTGAATTGTTTCTCGACCTCTTCTTTGATTTTCTGAGCCATGTCAGGTCTGCTTCTTCGCAACTTTTGTTTAACCGGAGGACTATTTTCTTTGATAGGTAGACGATGAACCACAATATCAGTATCGAGCCCAGGCATATCTTCGTAGGACCAAGCAAAGATCTCAACATTGTCTCGTAACATTTGAATCAATCTTTGTTTGACAGTATCCTCTAATTCAGCCCCTACCTTGATCTCTTTCTTTTCTTCGTCGGTGCCTATGTTCACAACCTCAATTGGCTCTTCGTGCGGCTGTATAGTCTTCTCTTCTTGCTCTAGTAATCTGGCAAGTTCTCTAGGCACTTCAAAACCTTCCTCACCTTCATCCTCAGCTTGATAGATCGGATTTTCAAAGTCATATTTAGCAATAGCAGAGTCGTTATCGATAGGATCCAGAGTGGATATGAATCTGCAGTGCATGTGGGTGTGTGTGAGAACACAAAGCTATAAAAGTAAAGAAAAATAAAAGCAAACACACAATTTGAATACGAAACGTCCAATGTTTTATTGAATGAAAATATGCTTATGAAATGACAAGCCCTAACAATGGACCATTGTGCCTCGGGCAGGACACACGACTTTAGAGTTTATTGTTTATTGAAGTACATAATTTAAACTTGGAAATAAAAAGGAAAGCAGAAAATAAAACTAAGAACGGCAATTACTCCTGACTATAGGAGATAGAAACAATGTCTTCAGTCTTCCAGTTGTCCAACCCTTGGTCTGATGTAGGGAAGATCCACTTGTCCAGGTTGTAATTATCTTCATCTTCTCCAATGGCATTGACCCCCTTGCTGATGAAATGATGCTTCAAACCTTCTGGACGTGGATGTTGTTCTCCCTTCTGATCCTTAGCAGTGCGGCCTAAACCCCATTTGTTGGACTTGTATGGAATATCAGGTAATTGCCCCCAGATGGTGCAACCACCTTTTTCTACCACAGCCCTAGCGTCTTTCAGAGAAGCCATTGCAGGAATAACCCCAGTAACTTTAGGAGGAGTGTAGACGTGCTTAGTCTCGGGAACCACTTGGGGGACCAATTCGTACGCTATACGGGGAGATTCAAAAGCTTCTCCAGTGAATTCAAGATACTTGGTCTCATCTATGAAGCTCACCACATACTCTTCTTCACCATACACAGTGACGATCTTGCCTTTCGCTGGGTATTTAAGTTTCTGATGGAGAGTTGAAGTCACAGCATTTGCCCCATGTATCCAAGGACGTCCAAGTAGACATGAATAGGCGGGACAAATATCCATCACATAGAACACAGTATTGAAAGTCTGGGAACCTACTCTGATCGGGAGCTCAACTTCGCCATACACAGTACTCATTGTTCCATCGTAAGCTTTTACTATCACATCACTGGATTTCAACTCAATTCTGTCAACTTTGAGTTTGTCCAGCACCAACTTGGGTAGCACATTCAGAGACGAGCCATTATCAACCAGTACATGAGCCAAGGTGGTACCACCACATTCAATGGAGATATGCAGTGCCTTGTTATGATTCTTCCCACTAGGACTCAGATCAGCATCAGAGAACCCAAGGTTATTATCTGTCGTCAGGTTTGCGATACAATTCTCGAGTTGAGTGACAGTAATCTCTTGTGGCACATGGGCAGCCTCTAGAAACTTCATCATAGCTTTGGCGTGAGTTTTGGAACAACTCAGGAGTGACAACATAGAGATCTTAGAAGGAGTATGCCCCATTTGTTCAACAATGTCATAATCACTTTTGTGAATGATCTTCAGGAATTCGTTCGTTTCTTCAGGTGGTGGATTTCCAGCGACAGGCTCAAGTTCATGTAACGGTCCTTTACCACGAGCATCAGCATTCGGGGTGATAGTAACAGCAGGTGAAGCAGTGTTCGGAGAGATATCTGGAGAAAATACCCTTCCACTTCTTGTCACTTTACTAGTTCCAGCAATATTAACCACATCAGGATTGGCATCTTCAGAAACTTTATCAGATTCAAGCTCTTGCTTAACTCCTTGAACATAGACCTCGGCACCATAATTCCAAGGGACAGCCTTATCAGAAGAATATGGCATCGGACCAGGTTGAGTGATAACGATCGGAGCCACACGGGGTTCAACAGAAATCTTGAAAGGAGCCTTGGTAGGGATCTTCAACGGGACTTTGGAAATGACGGATACATCTTCGAACTTCAAACCACGGGAGAAACCTTCGCACAACTCCTCAATGGAAGGAGTCTTCTCAAACCTGATGGTGCCACGATCCATCCAGCCTTGGATACCTCTTTTCAGATTCTCACAGCCATTAGGTAGGAATGCACAGTAATAACAGTCAGGGTCGCAACCTGGAAATAAACCAGCTCGCAGCAGCTTTCTCTTGATGTCAGGGAGAGGGGTTGACAGATCTCTTACATCATAGACATGGATTGTGTCCATGATAGTATTAACAGTATTGTCATGCTTTGGCATAGGGGCAGTGATGACATTAGGAATCTTTGGGGCGTCGAACTCGATCTCGCCAGCTTCTATCATGTCTTGGACTTTGTTTTTCAAGGCCCAACAATTATCTGTATTATGTCCAGTAGCATTAGAATGGTAAGCGCATGTAGCCTTGGGATCATAAGCTGGACTAGCGGTGTTGACAAACTTCGGAGGATCCTTCAGGGTGACCAGCTCAGCCTTTAGTAGATGTTGTAAGGCTTGAGACAAAGGCATGTTGATCGGGGTGAATTGCCTCCTTGGTCTATCAGTCTTGCGTTGATAATCTTGTCTAGGAGCTTGTTGAGATGATGGAGTAGAGATGAGGATAGCTCCAACAGATTGATTCTGATCATTTTTACCACGGCCCCTCTGGCTATGAACAGCATTAGACTCATTTCTTCCCTGATATGGCTTCTTTGCGGTACCAGAAGATGTACCCACTTGAATCTTCCCACTTCAAATACCATTCTCAACACGCTCTCCAGTCAAGATAAGATCAGTGAATCCAGACGAGGAACTACCCAGCAAGTGACTATAGAACGGCCCAGTTAGCGTACTGTGGACCGTCCTTTCGGGCCATACCCCTCCGTGGGTGGGATACGTGAACTGACTCTTTTTTGTCGATCGGACGCTTTCGCGTCACTTTTGAAAAAGTTTACAGAGTCGCCACCGACCTTTTATTTTATCCAATGAAGGAAAGGTTTATAAAAGAAACAGAAAAAAGACCTTTGAGAGATTCTGGGTAAGGGGGTAGGTTATACAAAGGGAAGGTGTTAGCACCCTTTGTATCCATGGTTATCCATGGGCTCTTTAGTTTGCTTAGCTCATTTGCTTTACTTTTCAATTGATTCGGAATGCTTTACCTGTGTTTTTGAAATACCTTTGCAAATAGAATTTGTAATGATCCTTGTGCGGATATATACAAATGCTTGTTTATCTTTCGAAAGATGTTTTGAAAAGATCGTTAATTTTGTAATGATCCGTGTTTGGATGTATACAAAATATTGTCTTTTGGAAAATTCGTTTTAAAAAAACAACAGTGTATGAGAATTTTGTTTGTTTTGATTTTGAGCAAGCAAACTAGGAGGTCTACCCTGAGTTAGGAGGTCTTTATCCTTGTTCCCTTTAAAAATCTATCCATTCGTCGGATATAAACAAAAGGTTCGATTTTGTACTCGAAACAGTAGAAATGTAACTTTGATTTTGAAAAGAGTGAAAAGGGGTTACCCTAGGAGGTGCAAATGTGATTGTGATTGAATTCAGATATTTATCTTTGAAGTTAGTGATCTGACGGTTCAGTTTTATCTTTGACATACACGCAGTTTATAGGTGTGCTGGAAATTAAAATGCGGAAATGTAAAGTGCGGAAAGTAAATCTACGCTATTACATCGATTGTGCGGGAAATGTAAACTAGCCTATTTACATGAATTTGACATCCTATACATTTATCTAGGAATTTTAAATTGCAAGAAATAAAAGGCATATTTTTTGGATTTTTATGATTTATTTTAAATATAATTAATGCATGATTAATTAATTTTAAAATAAAGAAAAGATGAAAAAATGATCAAACTTAGAAAATAAGTTTAGAATATGTACAAAATGTTTGTTAATTGATTTTAGAACAAAACTAATTTTTTTGGAATTTTTGAAATTGTTTTTGGATTTTTTAAGTTAATTAAAACATAATTATATAAATAATTACACAAATAATTAAGACTTAATGATAAAATTATCCTAAATATGTACAAAATTAGTTTATGATATATAAACAATATTTAACACAAAGAACAATTTTTTTATGATTTTTTGACTAATTAAAATAATTAATAAGCAAATATATAAATACATACTAATTAATTATGAAAAATATTGAAATTTTGAAGAAAAATAAAATATTTTTATTTCAGAAAATAATATATTATTTTAGAAGTTTAAAATATTTTTTGGGGAATTTTTTGAATTTTTAAACTATTTTTAATTAATTTATCAAAGAAATTAAAATAAAATAGAAAATAAAAAAGGATACTTATTCAGTGTGGAAGTTGACTGAGGGAGCATGGTGTAGCTGCGTGTGTGAGGCGTTGGATTGGAGATTGAATTGATCCAAGGGTTCAGATCTGAGGTCACATGAAGCACATGATTAAAGCAAGGCATGGGATTAGTGGGAGACCAAAGTCAGACTGGTCCCCACCCTCGCCTGCATGGACCAATGGAAACAGAGGAGAGAAGGTTGAAAAGTTGACTGACGAACCACGCTCGGACGCGTGGTCGTCTTCAACCTCCGTCCCATGCACTTTTTCAGACAGATAGCGGGGGTTTTTAACCCCCTCTATTTCACGATACAAAAACGTTATTTTCGGTAGCTTCCCAAACCTGCAAGAACACACGTTAGCAACATATGAAAACAACCCAGATCCACTAAACATGATGCCCTGAATCCAAATATGTCATTAGTTTCGTGGTTTGATGCTCATAGCTATAGGTTCGAAGATGTTAAAGTATGAACACTCATAAGCTTATGTTAATGGCATATGGCTATCCTCACGTGGGAGTTGGCATGTTAAGGCCCAGATCATTTGCATAGGACCTTATGAGCATGATAGGATGGTTGGTTAGCATTGAAATCAGTTGCATATACAAAAACGAAAATAAAATTCATATGTACATGAAGAGTATTATATGCTTTATACGACTCTCATGGGCCTGTGTTTAAAGTTCAATCTTACTCTATTATCTTTGAGAAGATGATTAGAATGCTTGGTTTGTATTAATATTGATTGGAAAATTGATTTTGAAAATTACAAAGTGTGGAGATTTTTTGAGAATTTTGAGAGGTTTGTGGCTATTCTCTTGCTATCTCTTCGTGTCCTCTCCTTGTTGCTGAAGTATGCTACTCCTTTTATAGCCCAAAGGCTGCTTGGAAGTGAAGCAAGAAACTTGGTTGCCTTTGTTGAAAGTTTTGGTTCTTTAATAATAAAAAACTTTGAATTTTTGACCAAGCCTTGACTACATTCAATGCTCTTGCCTTGGGCATCAATCTTCTGCAGAAAATTGAAGACTTTGGAGGTGAGTCATGCTTGGAGATCAAGCCACCAATTATCCATGCAATTTTCCTTTAATTTTAATCTTAAAATAAGATAAAATCATGTCAAAAATGGATAATATAGATGTGGGCTTTGTCTTG
Organism: Vicia villosa; assembly: GCF_029867415.1. Lineage (NCBI taxonomy): Eukaryota > Viridiplantae > Streptophyta > Magnoliopsida > Fabales > Fabaceae > Vicia > Vicia villosa. Next base: position 17,547,515 of record NC_081186.1, on the reverse strand, counting down.
GTCGTGGGAGGCCCATAGTAACATGGAAAAGATGTTTGGACCACAAAAACTTGGCATCTTTTGGAAAAAAAACATTTTTGAGCAATGTTGATTTCATGCATTTTCCCAAAATTTAGCCAACTTCAACAAGGTGTAAATCCTTCAATTTTTGTCATATGAAGGAGATCTTGCACTTTTTGGAAACCTCAAAGAGTCCTCTAACCAATGTCTTTGGTCTCATATCAAAATGATTTTTGGTTCTCCTTGTGTGTCCATTTGAAAAAAGTGTCTTTTTGTTGACTTTGAAAATGACCTGTAATGTCTTTGGCCATATTTTTCAAATGGTGAATGCTATGACCATGGGATCAATTGCATTTGAAAGATAATTGAATTTCCTTCAAAATGAGCTTTGGTTGACATTTTTTGGATGAAGGATGAGAGAGTTATGATCAGTCAAAGTTGAGTTGACTTTTCAGGCAAAAACCCTAATTTTGAATCTTAGGGTTTTGTTGATTTTTGATCTTTCCTTGATGAATTGTGATCATCCAATGATCAAATGTTGAATCCTTTGACAAAATATGGACTTTGACAAAAAATTTCATTTTTGACTGTCAGTTGACTTTTTTGGTCAAACGGGTCGTCTGTTGACTGTTTGAGCTGCTGACGGTGCGTCTGAGTGAATTGAAGCTTGAAAATTTGAATGATGGTACTTTGAGATGTATGGATGTATTTGAAATCCATTTGAGCTCTCAAAACTTGTTGCTCCTGTTAAAACAAGAAAAACCCTGATTAGGGACTGTTTGTATAGGAGGCAGTTAAGCGTACCTGATTTTTGTGCAGTGTTGAGTTTCTGCTAATCGCGTGATATTCAGAAGACTTCTAACACAAAAATCTTGGAAATTTGTATTGTGAATGATTGATTTGATTGATTGTACAAATCACTGAGAATTGTACTGTCTGCAGTTTGTCTATCAACTGACTGTTCGTGTACTGAAGCAGCAGTTAAAGTGAAAAATCAACAGTCAAAGTTAATTTTCTTTTTTTTTTTTGTTGTTATTTTTGTTTTTGTTTTGTGTGAAGCATGAAAATTTATTTACATGACTTGTTAGAAACAGAAACATAATAAATAACTGATATTTACGGTATGCGGGCAAAATTACCGATAATAACCTGAAAATTATTTACTGCACAGAAATAGAAATATTTGACTGGCAGAAAACACACAAAATATTATCTTAGTAATTAAGCAATATTATGACAAATAGTACAACATTTAATACTGACAGTATAAATATTACATACTATATTGAACAGTACGACGAACAAACGGTACGTTTAAGAAAAAATAAGAAACACGGCAAACTTTAAAAATGACGGTTGACGAACCATGCTATGATTAATAACATGTAGAGGATTGGGAGTGCAACCATTGCAGGTCCACACTTCTCAGGACTGTGTAGGCAGAAGAAAGTCATGATCACCGTAGCAATGGTGATGACTGTAAGAAACAGTGTCTCTATCCATTTTGCCATTCTTGCTAGGAAAGAAGAAAGAAAATGGATGATGAAGTAGAAATTTGAAAGATGATTTAGAATTTGATGTGAGATTTGTGGGAAGAATGAGAGGTATTTATAGAATGGAAAGATGATAGAGACGTTGGGGAATGATGTGATTCCGTACAAAAGGAAATTTGAGTGGTAGTGAGATTTGAAAGAAAGTGTAAGGTATTGTTGGGAAAAGAGAGATGGATAGAATAAAGTTGAGATTTGAATTTGAAAGGATAGATTTGAAAAGATTTTGAAAATAATGGAATATAGCACAAAAGTTAGTGGGAAAACAAAAACAATTGTTATCAGTACAGTGTGAGTTTCCTGCTTTTGCGCCTGCAAAAAGATTTAACCCTGCATGAACTGTGTTAGTACTATTTATCTGTAAAATAAATAAATAGTATTTGTGAAGTAAAGAACAGTATTTGGCGTTTGCGTAAGAATAAATTCCACTGTAAGCCAAGTTACTGTGTAAGAAAAATTCTGAAAACCAAGTTCTTCATATGTCAGGATATTTTGAAAAAATCCATGTTTATATGAGACTCTTAATTTTCATATTGAAACTTTCCTGAAAAAAGAAGTGGGCAAATTTTGGGGTATAACAGTTGCCCCTATTCAATCTTCTTAAACCTGAAGAGATTGTCTGAAATCTGAGGGTAGAAGATGATTGAATAAATAGATGCCCTGAAAATTTGCACTTACCTTGATCAGCAGAGATGTTGGAAGTTGCATTTGAATGTTGTCTGTGAAATGTTGTTGGCAGATTGAAACATTACCTGAGATGGGCTTTCGGATGCCACCTGGACAATGTGTTGATGGTTTGTTCATCAGAATGAATCTGTTGATTATATCTTGATGAAGGATTTGAAAGTTGATCATTGTGGAACCGTTTGAGGTATCACTTTAAATCTGCAATGTTAGATCGTTCTGGAACCGTCTGAGGTTTCGCCTTAGATCTGCAATGTTAGATCGTTCTGGAACCGTCTGAGGTTTCGCCTTAGATCTGCAATGTTAGATCGTTCTGGAACCGTCTGAGGTTTCGCCTTAGATCTGTAATGCTAGATCGTTCTGGAACCGTCTGAGGTTTCGCCTTAGATCTGCAATGTTAGATCGTTCTGGAACCGTCTGAGGTTTCGCCTTAGATCTGCAATGTTAGATCGTTCTGGAACCGTCTGAGGTTTCGCCTTAGATCTGTAATGCTAGATCGTTCTGGAACCGTCTGAGGTTTCGCCTTAGATCTGCAATGTTAGATCGTTCTGGAACCGTCTGAGGTTTCGCCTTAGATCTGTAATGCTAGATCGTTCTGGAACCGTCTGAGGTTTCGCCTTAGACTAGCAATGTTAGATGATAAATGAGTTGAGAATGAGAGTTCTTCAGAGTGAATCTTTGGTTTGATTGTATTTGAAAGGACTGCTTGTCTGAATAAGTTTCAGGATGAACACTGCATGTGAGTGAGAACATCTTTGCTGAAGACATCTGTCTACCTGAAAAATCAAGTTAATAATATGCGATGTCTATGATGCATGTATGATATGAGATCCTCGAGCTAGAGGAGAAATATGCAAGTTATGTTGTGTATGAATATGCGTATGATGCATGATTGTGAATGTGAATATGAGTGTGAATGTGATGCATGGTTTATGCAGCTTAGAGCGTGTCAAGCTCCTGATTGGGAAAATAAATCCCAGCTTAGTCGTCAAGAAATGAAGGCATTGTGATTGGGAAAATAAATCCCTGCTAGCCATTTGGAAGTGAAGGCATCGTGGTTGTTGATGATCTTCTGTCTCGCTTGAGTACCCTGGGTTGGGGAAATTCTTTGAGAACCAGGATGTTCTATTGAAGGATCTTTGATTACTGCTCGGGGATGAACAGTAGTTTTGAGAGTTCGGACTGTGACGCCCTTTGGAGTGGGAATGAGGAAGATGCATAATCCTCCGATGCACTAGCTGACCAAGTTTGGGTGCGGAGATCACACCTTCTGAAGACGGTAATCTGGAACAACCCTGCTGGGGAATAAGACTTCTTTCGAAAGAAAAATCTTTTTGAGGGATTTGTTGAGGAATGTGTCTCCATTGGGGAAACTTCCTTCTGATGCTGGTTTAGGATAATGTCCAAATAATTGGGACATGTCCGGAATGCTATTCCTGTTTTTCCTGGTAAACATCAATCATATTCAAATGCATATGTTCATTCAAAATATCATTGGGATGCTCGCGTATTCAAAACAGAAAAAATGAAAATGTTAGTTATAAGCTGCATTGATTTTTGAAAAGGTGCCGTGATAGGCGGATTAGTATAGGGAGACAACAATCCTAGAAGTAGGAAATTGTCAGAAAGTTTTGAAAAGTATTTATGAAAAGAAATAGCTATGTGAGAACGATCCAGTCAAGTTTCAATTCTGCTATTGCCAATCTGTCTTCGAGCATCTCATCCCTCACTTGTTGGAGGAAAGTGATTGGACTGATCGGTGTCTTTGAGGTGTTGAACCTTGTCGGTGAGTAGGCAGCTGAGCGGGACATAGTTGTATGCTTTATTCCCTAATTTTTGCCTAGGCTGCCCTTTCAGGTTTTCAGCCTACCGGGATAGTATTTGTTTTGTCTCTAATTTTTGCCTGGATCGCCCTTTCGGGTTTTCAATCCACCGAGACGCTCTTTTTTGCCTAAGTCGCCCTTTCAGGTTTTCAACCTAGCGAGCTGTTTTTTTTTTTTAAGCAAAGTACTTTTTGACTATGTCTGCATTCACAGGGTGTGGGAAATCCTCGCCATCCATGGTGGTAAGCAACATGGCACCGCCGGAGAATATTTTCTTGATTATGAATGGTCCCTCGTAGGTGGGGGTCCATTTGCCTCTGGGATCACCTTGTGGTAAGATGATGCGTTTGATAACCAAGCCACCAGTTTGGTATGCTTGACTTTTGACTTTCTTGTTGAATGCTTTGATCATGCGCTTTTGGTATAGCTGGCCATGACAGATAGCTGCAAGTCTTTTCTCATCGATCAAGTGTATTTGGTCGAATCGAGTTTGAATCCAATCGTCTTCGTCTAGATCGGCTTCTTTCATGATCCTTAAGGAAGGAATCTGGATTTCGATTGGGAGAACTGCTTCCATACCGTAGACTAACGAGAATGGAGTTGCCCCTGTTGAAGTACGCGCAGATGTGCGATAACCATGAAGAGCAAAAGGTAACATCTCATGCCAGTCTTTGTAGGTTACTGTCATCTTTTGTATGATTTTCTTGATGTTTTTGTTGGCGGCTTCGACAGCGCCGTTCATCTTTGGTCGATATGGAGAAGAATTATGATGTTTGATCTGGAACTGCGTGCAGAGTTCAGTAATCATTTTGTTGTTTAGATTCGTGCCATTGTCAGTGATGATCCTTTCGGGGATGCCGTACCGACAAATGAGATTGTGCTTGATAAACCTGGCTACCACATTCTTGGTGACAGAAGCATATGAAGCTGCCTCTACCCACTTTGTGAAGTAGTCAATAGCGACCAGGATAAAGCGATGTCCGTTGGAAGCAGTAGGTTTGATTTCTCCAATCATATCAATACCCCACATTGCGAAAGGCCAAGGAGCCGTCAGAACGTTTAATGGAACTGGAGGTACATGCACTTTGTCGGCATATATCTGGCATTTGTGACAAGTTTTGGAATGATGATGGCAATCTGTCTCCATGGTAGACCAGTAGTAACCTGCTCTCAAGATCTTTTTAGCCATTGTATGTCCGTTGGAATGAGTACCAAAGGTACCATTGTGTATGTCTTCCATGATTTGTTCTGCTTCCTTCTTGTTTACGCAACGAAGTAAAGTCGAGTCATGGTTGCGCTTGTACAAAGTTCCATTGCTTAGGAAGAATTTGGAGGCAAATCTCCTTAGAAACCTTCTGTCGTTAATAGATGCCCCTTCAGGGTACTCCTGGGTTTCGAGATACCTTTGTATTTCATGGAACCATGGTTTGTCTTCCATTTGTTCGGTATCGATCTCATTGCAATAGGCTGGTTCGTCTTGCCTGTAAATGGTGATCATAGGAGCTTCGTCGTCCCAATTGACTTTGAACATGGATGACATGGTAGCTAAGGCATCAGCTAGTTGATTTTCTTCGCGTGGGATGTGTTCGAAAGTGATCTCCTCGAAGTAAGGAATCAAACTCAACACATGTTCTTTGTATGGAATTAGATTTGGGTGCTTTGTGTCCCATTCCCCTTTGACTTGGTAGATTACCAAGGCCGAGTCTCCGTAGACTTCAAGGAATTTGATTTTTAGATCAATTGCAGCTTTGAGACCCAGAATGCATGCTTCGTATTCGGCTATATTGTTGGTGCAATTGAAACACAATCTGGCGGTGAAGGGTGTATGACCTCCTGTGGGGGAAATGATCACAGCTCCGATGCCATTGCCGAGCGCATTAGAAGCTCCGTCAAAAACCATAGTCCATCGGGATCCTGGTTGTTTGTAGTCATTG